>NC_053398.1:49967919-50085337 GCF_905171765.1 Bufo bufo
GTTCTTACATATTTTGATGGCTAGCCTGCATTAGTTTTCTTCATAACTCTGCTGATAAAAAAGAATAAAGCAATACAACCCACCTCCCAAAAACATTTCATCAAGTCAAAGTACACCAGCAATTACAGTGAAATATGTGTATATTAATTGTATATTTACCACATAAAAAAGGTTCCTAGCCATTGTCAGTGAAATCATACATGGTTGCTGTTGAAATCAAGGAGAAGACAAGCGTCCACAACCCACATGATGGAAAACACTGTTGCTCAACAACAATAGTGTATATTACTTGCATTTTGTGGGGGCTGCCTTCCTCAACCACTTTGTCTAGCGGAGAGCCACTCTTGACAAATGGATCTGAAAAATATCAAGCTGGAAAAGCCTTTCTGCACTCACCTCATCTAAAAGAGAAACTGCAATGCACCTCTGCTCTCGCCATTATCCTTTAATAGATCTGTAACTAATTCCAACAAAGGACAGTCTCCCCAGACACCCCAACTTAAGCTTAGTCCACCAACATCTCCATGTCAAACTGTTTTCACCATAGCAAAATATATTGAGATGAGAGGGTTCTTACATATTTTGATGGCTAGCCTGCATTAGTTTTCTTCATAACTCTGCTGATAAAAAAGAATAAAGCAATACAACCCACCTCCCAAAAACATTTCATCAAGTCAAAGTACACCAGCAATTACAGTGAAATATGTGTATATTAATTGTATATTTACCACATAAAAAAGGTTCCTAGCCATTGTCAGTGAAATCATACATGGTTGCTGTTGAAATCAAGGAGAAGACAAGCGTCCACAACCCACATGATGGAAAACACTGTTGCTCAACAACAATAGTGTATATTACTTGCATTTTGTGGGGGCTGCCTTCCTCAACCACTTTGTCTAGCGGAGAGCCACTCTTGACAAATGGATCTGAAAAATATCAAGCTGGAAAAGCCTTTCTGCACTCACCTCATCTAAAAGAGAAACTGCAATGCACCTCTGCTTCTTCACTGCTCTCGCCATTATCCTTTAATAGATCTGTAACTAATTCCAACAAAGGACAGTCTCCCCAGACACCCCAACTTAAGCTTAGTCCACCAACATCTCCATGTCAAACAGTTTTCACCATAGCAAAATATATTGAGATGAGAGGGTTCTTACATATTTTGATGGCTAGCCTGCATTAGTTTTCTTCATAACTCTGCTGATAAAAAAGAATAAAGCAATACAACCACCTCCCAAAAACATTTCATCAAGTCAAAGTACACCAGCAATTACAGTGAAATATGTGTATATTAATTGTATATTTACCACATAAAAAAGGTTCCTAGCCATTGTCAGTGAAATCATACATGGTTGCTGTTGAAATCAAGGAGAAGACAAGCGTCCACAACCCACATGATGGAAAACACTGTTGCTCAACAACAATAGTGTATATTACTTGCATTTTGTGGGGGCTGCCTTCCTCAACCACTTTGTCTAGCGGAGAGCCACTCTTGACAAATGGATCTGAAAAATATCAAGCTGGAAAAGCCTTTCTGCACTCACCTCATCTAAATGAGAAACTGCAATGCACCTCTGCTCTCGCCATTATCCTTTAATAGATCTGTAACTAATTCCAACAAAGGACAGTCTCCCCAGACACCCCAACTTAAGCTTAGTCCACCAACATCTCCATGTCAAACTGTTTTCACCATAGCAAAATATATTGTGAGATGAGAGGGTTCTTACATATTTTGATGGCTATCCTGCATTAGTTTTCTTCATAACTCTGCTGATAAAAAAGAATAAAGCAATACAACCCACCTCCCAAAAACATTTCATCAAGTCAACGTACACCAGCAATTACAGTGAAATATGTGTATATTAATTGTATATTTACCACAGAAAAAAGGTTCCTAGCCATTGTCCGTGAAATCATACATGGTTGCTGTTGAATTGCACTGTTGAAATCAAGGAGAAGACAAGCGTCCACAACCCACATGATGGAAAACACTGTTGCTCAACAACAATAGTGTATATTACTTGCATTTTGTGGGGGCTGCCTTCCTCAACCACTTTGTCAAGCGGAGAGCCACTCTTGACAAATGGATCTGAAAAATATCAAGCTGGAAAAGCCTTTCTGCACTCACCTCATCTAAAAGAGAAACTGCAATGCACCTCTGCTTCTTCACTGCTCTCGCCATTATCCTTTAATAGATCTGTAACTAATTCCAACAAAGGACAGTCTCCCCAGACACCCCAACTTAAGCTTAGTCCACCAACATCTCCATGTCAAACTGTTTTCACCATAGCAAAATATATTGAGATGAGAGGGTTCTTACATATTTTGATGGCTAGCCTGCATTAGTTTTCTTCATAACTCTGCTGATAAAAAAGAATAAAGCAATACAACCCACCTCCCAAAAACATTTCATCAAGTCAAAGTACACCAGCAATTACAGTGAAATATGTGTATATTAATTGTATATTTACCACATAAAAAAGGTTCCTAGCCATTGTCAGTGAAATCATACATGGTTGCTGTTGAAATCAAGGAGAAGACAAGCGTCCACAACCCACATGATGGAAAACACTGTTGCTCAACAACAATAGTGTATATTACTTGCATTTTGTGGGGGCTGCCTTCCTCAACCACTTTGTCTAGCGGAGAGCCACTCTTGACAAATGGATCTGAAAAATATCAAGCTGGAAAAGCCTTTCTGCACTCACCTCATCTAAATGAGAAACTGCAATGCACCTCTGCTTCTTCACTGCTCTCGCCATTATCCTTTAATAGATCTGTAACTAATTCCAACAAAGGACAGTCTCCCCAGACACCCCAACTTAAGCTTAGTCCACCAACATCTCCATGTCAAACAGTTTTCACCATAGCAAAATATATTGAGATGAGAGGGTTCTTACATATTTTGATGGCTAGCCTGCATTAGTTTTCTTCATAACTCTGCTGATAAAAAAGAATAAAGCAATACAACCCACCTCCCAAAAACATTTCATCAAGTCAAAGTACACCAGCAATTACAGTGAAATATGTGTATATTAATTGTATATTTACCACAGAAAAAAGGTTCCTAGCCATTGTCCGTGAAATCATACATGGTTGCTGTTGAAATCAAGGAGAAGACAAGCGTCCACAACCCACATGATGGAAAACACTGTTGCTCAACAACAATAGTGTATATTACTTGCATTTTGTGGGGGCTGCCTTCCTCAACCACTTTGTCTAGCGGAGAGCCACTCTTGACAAATGGATCTGAAAAATATCAAGCTGGAAAAGCCTTTCTGCACTCACCTCATCTAAAAGAGAAACTGCAATGCATCTCTGCTCTCGCCATTATCCTTTAATAGATCTGTAACTAATTCCAACAAAGGACAGTCTCCCCAGACACCCCAACTTAAGCTTAGTCCACCAACATCTCCATGTCAAACTGTTTTCACCATAGCAAAATATATTGAGATGAGAGGGTTCTTACATATTTTGATGGCTAGCCTGCATTAGTTTTCTTCATAACTCTGCTGATAAAAAAGAATAAAGCAATACAACCCACCTCCCAAAAACATTTCATCAAGTCAAAGTACACCAGCAATTACAGTGAAATATGTGTATATTAATTGTATATTTACCACATAAAAAAGGTTCCTAGCCATTGTCAGTGAAATCATACATGGTTGCTGTTGAAATCAAGGAGAAGACAAGCGTCCACAACCCACATGATGGAAAACACTGTTGCTCAACAACAATAGTGTATATTACTTGCATTTTGTGGGGGCTGCCTTCCTCAACCACTTTGTCTAGCGGAGAGCCACTCTTGACAAATGGATCTGAAAAATATCAAGCTGGAAAAGCCTTTCTGCACTCACCTCATCTAAAAGAGAAACTGCAATGCACCTCTGCTTCTTCACTGCTCTCGCCATTATCCTTTAATAGATCTGTAACTAATTCCAACAAAGGACAGTCTCCCCAGACACCCCAACTTAAGCTTAGTCCACCAACATCTCCATGTCAAACAGTTTTCACCATAGCAAAATATATTGAGATGAGAGGGTTCTTACATATTTTGATGGCTAGCCTGCATTAGTTTTCTTCATAACTCTGCTGATAAAAAAGAATAAAGCAATACAACCCACCTCCCAAAAACATTTCATCAAGTCAAAGTACACCAGCAATTACAGTGAAATATGTGTATATTAATTGTATATTTACCACATAAAATAGGTTCCTAGCCATTGTCAGTGAAATCATACATGGTTGCTGTTGAAATCAAGGAGAAGACAAGCGTCCACAACCCACATGATGGAAAACACTGTTGCTCAACAACAATAGTGTATATTACTTGCATTTTGTGGGGGCTGCCTTCCTCAACCACTTTGTCTAGCGGAGAGCCACTCTTGACAAATGGATCTGAAAAATATCAAGCTGGAAAAGCCTTTCTGCACTCACCTCATCTAAAAGAGAAACTGCAATGCACCTCTGCTCTCGCCATTATCCTTTAATAGATCTGTAACTAATTCCAACAAAGGACAGTCTCCCCAGACACCCCAACTTAAGCTTAGTCCACCAACATCTCCATGTCAAACTGTTTTCACCATAGCAAAATATATTGTGAGATGAGAGGGTTCTTACATATTTTGATGGCTATCCTGCATTAGTTTTCTTCATAACTCTGCTGATAAAAAAGAATAAAGCAATACAACCCACCTCCCAAAAACATTTCATCAAGTCAACGTACACCAGCAATTACAGTGAAATATGTGTATATTAATTGTATATTTACCACAGAAAAAAGGTTCCTAGCCATTGTCCGTGAAATCATACATGGTTGCTGTTGAATTGCACTGTTGAAATCAAGGAGAAGACAAGCGTCCACAACCCACATGATGGAAAACACTGTTGCTCAACAACAATAGTGTATATTACTTGCATTTTGTGGGGGCTGCCTTCCTCAACCACTTTGTCAAGCGGAGAGCCACTCTTGACAAATGGATCTGAAAAATATCAAGCTGGAAAAGCCTTTCTGCACTCACCTCATCTAAAAGAGAAACTGCAATGCACCTCTGCTTCTTCACTGCTCTCGCCATTATCCTTTAATAGATCTGTAACTAATTCCAACAAAGGACAGTCTCCCCAGACACCCCAACTTAAGCTTAGTCCACCAACATCTCCATGTCAAACTGTTTTCACCATAGCAAAATATATTGAGATGAGAGGGTTCTTACATATTTTGATGGCTAGCCTGCATTAGTTTTCTTCATAACTCTGCTGATAAAAAAGAATAAAGCAATACAACCCACCTCCCAAAAACATTTCATCAAGTCAAAGTACACCAGCAATTACAGTGAAATATGTGTATATTAATTGTATATTTACCACATAAAAAAGGTTCCTAGCCATTGTCAGTGAAATCATACATGGTTGCTGTTGAAATCAAGGAGAAGACAAGCGTCCACAACCCACATGATGGAAAACACTGTTGCTCAACAACAATAGTGTATATTACTTGCATTTTGTGGGGGCTGCCTTCCTCAACCACTTTGTCTAGCGGAGAGCCACTCTTGACAAATGGATCTGAAAAATATCAAGCTGGAAAAGCCTTTCTGCACTCACCTCATCTAAATGAGAAACTGCAATGCACCTCTGCTTCTTCACTGCTCTCGCCATTATCCTTTAATAGATCTGTAACTAATTCCAACAAAGGACAGTCTCCCCAGACACCCCAACTTAAGCTTAGTCCACCAACATCTCCATGTCAAACTGTTTTCACCATAGCAAAATATATTGTGAGATGAGAGGGTTCTTACATATTTTGATGGCTATCCTGCATTAGTTTTCTTCATAACTCTGCTGATAAAAAAGAATAAAGCAATACAACCCACCTCCCAAAAACATTTCATCAAGTCAACGTACACCAGCAATTACAGTAAAATATGTGTATATTAATTGTATATTTACCACAGAAAAAAGGTTCCTAGCCATTGTCCGTGAAATTATACATGGTTGCTGTTGAATTGCACTGTTGAAATCAAGGAGAAGACAAGCGTCCACAACCCACATGATGGAAAACACTGTTGCTCAACAACAATAGTGTATATTACTTGCATTTTGTGGGGGCTGCCTTCCTCAACCACTTTGTCAAGCGGAGAGCCACTCTTGACAAATGGATCTGAAAAATATCAAGCTGGAAAAGCCTTTCTGCACTCACCTCATCTAAAAGAGAAACGGCAATGCACCTCTGCTTCTTCACTGCTCTCGCCATTATCCTTTAATAGATCTGTAACTAATTCCAACAAAGGACAGTCTCCCCAGACACCCCAACTTAAGCTTAGTCCACCAACATCTCCATGTCAAACAGTTTTCACCATAGCAAAATATATTGAGATGAGAGGGTTCTTACATATTTTGATAGCTAGCCTGCATTAGTTTTCTTCATAACTCTGCTGATAAAAAAGAATAAAGCAATACAACCAACCTCCCAAAAACATTTCATCAAGTCAAAGTACACCAGCAATTACAGTGAAATATGTGTATATTAATTGTATATTTACCACATAAAAAAGGTTCCTAGCCATTGTCAGTGAAATCATACATGGTTGCTGTTGAAATCAAGGAGAAGACAAGCGTCCACAACCCACATGATGGAAAACACTGTTGCTCAACAACAATAGTGTATATTACTTGCATTTTGTGGGGGCTGCCTTCCTCAACCACTTTGTCTAGCGGAGAGCCACTCTTGACAAATGGATCTGAAAAATATCAAGCTGGAAAAGCCTTTCTGCACTCACCTCATCTAAAAGAGAAACTGCAATGCACCTCTGCTTCTTCACTGCTCTCGCCATTATCCTTTAATAGATCTGTAACTAATTCCAACAAAGGACAGTCTCCCCAGACACCCCAACTTAAGCTTAGTCCACCAACATCTCCATGTCAAACTGTTTTCACCATAGCAAAATATATTGTGAGATGAGAGGGTTCTTACATATTTTGATGGCTATCCTGCATTAGTTTTCTTCATAACTCTGCTGATAAAAAAGAATAAAGCAATACAACCCACCTCCCAAAAACATTTCATCAAGTCAACGTACACCAGCAATTACAGTGAAATATGTGTATATTAATTGTATATTTACCACAGAAAAAAGGTTCCTAGCCATTGTCCGTGAAATCATACATGGTTGCTGTTGAATTGCACTGTTGAAATCAAGGAGAAGACAAGCGTCCACAACCCACATGATGGAAAACACTGTTGCTCAACAACAATAGTGTATATTACTTGCATTTTGTGGGGGCTGCCTTCCTCAACCACTTTGTCAAGCGGAGAGCCACTCTTGACAAATGGATCTGAAAAATATCAAGCTGGAAAAGCCTTTCTGCACTCACCTCATCTAAAAGAGAAACTGCAATGCAGCTCTGCTTCTTCACTGCTCTCGCCATTATCCTTTAATAGATCTGTAACTAATTCCAACAAAGGACAGTCTCCCCAGACACCCCAACTTAAGCTTAGTCCACCAACATCTCCATGTCAAACTGTTTTCACCATAGCAAAATATATTGAGATGAGAGGGTTCTTACATATTTTGATGGCTAGCCTGCATTAGTTTTCTTCATAACTCTGCTGATAAAAAAGAATAAAGCAATACAACCCACCTCCCAAAAACATTTCATCAAGTCAAAGTACACCAGCAATTACAGTGAAATATGTGTATATTAATTGTATATTTACCACATAAAAAAGGTTCCTAGCCATTGTCAGTGAAATCATACATGGTTGCTGTTGAAATCAAGGAGAAGACAAGCGTCCACAACCCACATGATGGAAAACACTGTTGCTCAACAACAATAGTGTATATTACTTGCATTTTGTGGGGGCTGCCTTCCTCAACCACTTTGTCTAGCGGAGAGCCACTCTTGACAAATGGATCTGAAAAATATCAAGCTGGAAAAGCCTTTCTGCACTCACCTCATCTAAATGAGAAACTGCAATGCACCTCTGCTTCTTCACTGCTCTCGCCATTATCCTTTAATAGATCTGTAACTAATTCCAACAAAGGACAGTCTCCCCAGACACCCCAACTTAAGCTTAGTCCACCAACATCTCCATGTCAAACAGTTTTCACCATAGCAAAATATATTGAGATGAGAGGGTTCTTACATATTTTGATGGCTAGCCTGCATTAGTTTTCTTCATAACTCTGCTGATAAAAAAGAATAAAGCAATACAACCCACCTCCCAAAAACATTTCATCCAGTCAAAGTACACCAGCAATTACAGTGAAATATGTGTATATTAATTGTATATTTACCACAGAAAAAAGGTTCCTAGCCATTGTCCGTGAAATCATACATGGTTGCTGTTGAAATCAAGGAGAAGACAAGCGTCCACAACCCACATGATGGAAAACACTGTTGCTCAACAACAATAGTGTATATTACTTGCATTTTGTGGGGGCTGCCTTCCTCAACCACTTTGTCTAGCGGAGAGCCACTCTTGACAAATGGATCTGAAAAATATCAAGCTGGAAAAGCCTTTCTGCACTCACCTCATCTAAAAGAGAAACTGCAATGCACCTCTGCTCTCGCCATTATCCTTTAATAGATCTGTAACTAATTCCAACAAAGGACAGTCTCCCCAGACACCCCAACTTAAGCTTAGTCCACCAACATCTCTATGTCAAACTGTTTTCACCATAGCAAAATATATTGAGATGAGAGGGTTCTTACATATTTTGATGGCTAGCCTGCATTAGTTTTCTTCATAACTCTGCTGATAAAAAAGAATAAAGCAATACAACCCACCTCCCAAAAACATTTCATCAAGTCAAAGTACACCAGCAATTACAGTGAAATATGTGTATATTAATTGTATATTTACCACATAAAAAAGGTTCCTAGCCATTGTCAGTGAAATCATACATGGTTGCTGTTGAAATCAAGGAGAAGACAAGCGTCCACAACCCACATGATGGAAAACACTGTTGCTCAACAACAATAGTGTATATTACTTGCATTTTGTGGGGGCTGCCTTCCTCAACCACTTTGTCTAGCGGAGAGCCACTCTTGACAAATGGATCTGAAAAATATCAAGCTGGAAAAGCCTTTCTGCACTCACCTCATCTAAAAGAGAAACTGCAATGCACCTCTGCTTCTTCACTGCTCTCGCCATTATCCTTTCATAGATCTGTAACTAATTCCAACAAAGGACAGTCTCCCCAGACACCCCAACTTAAGCTTAGTCCACCAACATCTCCATGTCAAACAGTTTTCACCATAGCAAAATATATTGAGATGAGAGGGTTCTTACATATTTTGATGGCTAGCCTGCATTAGTTTTCTTCATAACTCTGCTGATAAAAAAGAATAAAGCAATACAACCAACCTCCCAAAAACATTTCATCAAGTCAAAGTACACCAGCAATTACAGTGAAATATGTGTATATTAATTGTATATTTACCACATAAAAAAGGTTCCTAGCCATTGTCAGTGAAATCATACATGGTTGCTGTTGAAATCAAGGAGAAGACAAGCGTCCACAACCCACATGATGGAAAACACTGTTGCTCAACAACAATAGTGTATATTACTTGCATTTTGTGGGGGCTGCCTTCCTCAACCACTTTGTCTAGCGGAGAGCCACTCTTGACAAATGGATCTGAAAAATATCAAGCTGGAAAAGCCTTTCTGCACTCACCTCATCTAAAAGAGAAACTGCAATGCACCTCTGCTCTCGCCATTATCCTTTAATAGATCTGTAACTAATTCCAACAAAGGACAGTCTCCCCAGACACCCCAACTTAAGCTTAGTCCACCAACATCTCCATGTCAAACAGTTTTCACCATAGCAAAATATATTGTGAGATGAGAGGGTTCTTACATATTTTGATGGCTATCCTGCATTAGTTTTCTTCATAACTCTGCTGATAAAAAAGAATAAAGCAATACAACCCACCTCCCAAAAACATTTCATCAAGTCAACGTACACCAGCAATTACAGTGAAATATGTGTATATTAATTGTATATTTACCACAGAAAAAAGGTTCCTAGCCATTGTCCGTGAAATCATACATGGTTGCTGTTGAATTGCACTGTTGAAATCAAGGAGAAGACAAGCGTCCACAACCCACATGATGGAAAACACTGTTGCTCAACAACAATAGTGTATATTACTTGCATTTTGTGGGGGCTGCCTTCCTCAACCACTTTGTCAAGCGGAGAGCCACTCTTGACAAATGGATCTGAAAAATATCAAGCTGGAAAAGCCTTTCTGCACTCACCTCATCTAAAAGAGAAACTGCAATGCACCTCTGCTTCTTCACTGCTCTCGCCATTATCCTTTAATAGATCTGTAACTAATTCCAACAAAGGACAGTCTCCCCAGACACCCCAACTTAAGCTTAGTCCACCAACATCTCCATGTCAAACTGTTTTCACCATAGCAAAATATATTGAGATGAGAGGGTTCTTACATATTTTGATGGCTAGCCTGCATTAGTTTTCTTCATAACTCTGCTGATAAAAAAGAATAAAGCAATACAACCCACCTCCCAAAAACATTTCATCAAGTCAAAGTACACCAGCAATTACAGTGAAATATGTGTATATTAATTGTATATTTACCACATAAAAAAGGTTCCTAGCCATTGTCAGTGAAATCATACATGGTTGCTGTTGAAATCAAGGAGAAGACAAGCGTCCACAACCCACATGATGGAAAACACTGTTGCTCAACAACAATAGTGTATATTACTTGCATTTTGTGGGGGCTGCCTTCCTCAACCACTTTGTCTAGCGGAGAGCCACTCTTGACAAATGGATCTGAAAAATATCAAGCTGGAAAAGCCTTTCTGCACTCACCTCATCTAAATGAGAAACTGCAATGCACCTCTGCTTCTTCACTGCTCTCGCCATTATCCTTTAATAGATCTGTAACTAATTCCAACAAAGGACAGTCTCCCCAGACACCCCAACTTAAGCTTAGTCCACCAACATCTCCATGTCAAACAGTTTTCACCATAGCAAAATATATTGAGATGAGAGGGTTCTTACATATTTTGATGGCTAGCCTGCATTAGTTTTCTTCATAACTCTGCTGATAAAAAAGAATAAAGCAATACAACCCACCTCCCAAAAACATTTCATCCAGTCAAAGTACACCAGCAATTACAGTGAAATATGTGTATATTAATTGTATATTTACCACAGAAAAAAGGTTCCTAGCCATTGTCCGTGAAATCATACATGGTTGCTGTTGAAATCAAGGAGAAGACAAGCGTCCACAACCCACATGATGGAAAACACTGTTGCTCAACAACAATAGTGTATATTACTTGCATTTTGTGGGGGCTGCCTTCCTCAACCACTTTGTCTAGCGGAGAGCCACTCTTGACAAATGGATCTGAAAAATATCAAGCTGGAAAAGCCTTTCTGCACTCACCTCATCTAAAAGAGAAACTGCAATGCACCTCTGCTCTCGCCATTATCCTTTAATAGATCTGTAACTAATTCCAACAAAGGACAGTCTCCCCAGACACCCCAACTTAAGCTTAGTCCACCAACATCTCTATGTCAAACTGTTTTCACCATAGCAAAATATATTGAGATGAGAGGGTTCTTACATATTTTGATGGCTAGCCTGCATTAGTTTTCTTCATAACTCTGCTGATAAAAAAGAATAAAGCAATACAACCCACCTCCCAAAAACATTTCATCAAGTCAAAGTACACCAGCAATTACAGTGAAATATGTGTATATTAATTGTATATTTACCACATAAAAAAGGTTCCTAGCCATTGTCAGTGAAATCATACATGGTTGCTGTTGAAATCAAGGAGAAGACAAGCGTCCACAACCCACATGATGGAAAACACTGTTGCTCAACAACAATAGTGTATATTACTTGCATTTTGTGGGGGCTGCCTTCCTCAACCACTTTGTCTAGCGGAGAGCCACTCTTGACAAATGGATCTGAAAAATATCAAGCTGGAAAAGCCTTTCTGCACTCACCTCATCTAAAAGAGAAACTGCAATGCACCTCTGCTTCTTCACTGCTCTCGCCATTATCCTTTCATAGATCTGTAACTAATTCCAACAAAGGACAGTCTCCCCAGACACCCCAACTTAAGCTTAGTCCACCAACATCTCCATGTCAAACAGTTTTCACCATAGCAAAATATATTGAGATGAGAGGGTTCTTACATATTTTGATGGCTAGCCTGCATTAGTTTTCTTCATAACTCTGCTGATAAAAAAGAATAAAGCAATACAACCAACCTCCCAAAAACATTTCATCAAGTCAAAGTACACCAGCAATTACAGTGAAATATGTGTATATTAATTGTATATTTACCACATAAAAAAGGTTCCTAGCCATTGTCAGTGAAATCATACATGGTTGCTGTTGAAATCAAGGAGAAGACAAGCGTCCACAACCCACATGATGGAAAACACTGTTGCTCAACAACAATAGTGTATATTACTTGCATTTTGTGGGGGCTGCCTTCCTCAACCACTTTGTCTAGCGGAGAGCCACTCTTGACAAATGGATCTGAAAAATATCAAGCTGGAAAAGCCTTTCTGCACTCACCTCATCTAAAAGAGAAACTGCAATGCACCTCTGCTCTCGCCATTATCCTTTAATAGATCTGTAACTAATTCCAACAAAGGACAGTCTCCCCAGACACCCCAACTTAAGCTTAGTCCACCAACATCTCCATGTCAAACTGTTTTCACCATAGCAAAATATATTGTGAGATGAGAGGGTTCTTACATATTTTGATGGCTATCCTGCATTAGTTTTCTTCATAACTCTGCTGATAAAAAAGAATAAAGCAATACAACCCACCTCCCAAAAACATTTCATCAAGTCAACGTACACCAGCAATTACAGTGAAATATGTGTATATTAATTGTATATTTACCACAGAAAAAAGGTTCCTAGCCATTGTCCGTGAAATCATACATGGTTGCTGTTGAATTGCACTGTTGAAATCAAGGAGAAGACAAGCGTCCACAACCCACATGATGGAAAACACTGTTGCTCAACAACAATAGTGTATATTACTTGCATTTTGTGGGGGCTGCCTTCCTCAACCACTTTGTCAAGCGGAGAGCCACTCTTGACAAATGGATCTGAAAAATATCAAGCTGGAAAAGCCTTTCTGCACTCACCTCATCTAAAAGAGAAACTGCAATGCACCTCTGCTTCTTCACTGCTCTCGCCATTATCCTTTAATAGATCTGTAACTAATTCCAACAAAGGACAGTCTCCCCAGACACCCCAACTTAAGCTTAGTCCACCAACATCTCCATGTCAAACTGTTTTCACCATAGCAAAATATATTGAGATGAGAGGGTTCTTACATATTTTGATGGCTAGCCTGCATTAGTTTTCTTCATAACTCTGCTGATAAAAAAGAATAAAGCAATACAACCCACCTCCCAAAAACATTTCATCAAGTCAAAGTACACCAGCAATTACAGTGAAATATGTGTATATTAATTGTATATTTACCACATAAAAAAGGTTCCTAGCCATTGTCAGTGAAATCATACATGGTTGCTGTTGAAATCAAGGAGAAGACAAGCGTCCACAACCCACATGATGGAAAACACTGTTGCTCAACAACAATAGTGTATATTACTTGCATTTTGTGGGGGCTGCCTTCCTCAACCACTTTGTCAAGCGGAGAGCCACTCTTGACAAATGGATCTGAAAAATATCAAGCTGGAAAAGCCTTTCTGCACTCACCTCATCTAAATGAGAAACTGCAATGCACCTCTGCTTCTTCACTGCTCTCGCCATTATCCTTTAATAGATCTGTAACTAATTCCAACAAAGGACAGTCTCCCCAGACACCCCAACTTAAGCTTAGTCCACCAACATCTCCATGTCAAACAGTTTTCACCATAGCAAAATATATTGAGATGAGAGGGTTCTTACATATTTTGATGGCTAGCCTGCATTAGTTTTCTTCATAACTCTGCTGATAAAAAAGAATAAAGCAATACAACCCACCTCCCAAAAACATTTCATCCAGTCAAAGTACACCAGCAATTACAGTGAAATATGTGTATATTAATTGTATATTTACCACAGAAAAAAGGTTCCTAGCCATTGTCAGTGAAATCATACATGGTTGCTGTTGAAATCAAGGAGAAGACAAGCGTCCACAACCCACATGATGGAAAACACTGTTGCTCAACAACAATAGTGTATATTACTTGCATTTTGTGGGGGCTGCCTTCCTCAACCACTTTGTCTAGCGGAGAGCCACTCTTGACAAATGGATCTGAAAAATATCAAGCTGGAAAAGCCTTTCTGCACTCACCTCATCTAAAAGAGAAACTGCAATGCATCTCTGCTCTCGCCATTATCCTTTAATAGATCTGTAACTAATTCCAACAAAGGACAGTCTCCCCAGACACCCCAACTTAAGCTTAGTCCACCAACATCTCTATGTCAAACTGTTTTCACCATAGCAAAATATATTGAGATGAGAGGGTTCTTACATATTTTGATGGCTAGCCTGCATTAGTTTTCTTCATAACTCTGCTGATAAAAAAGAATAAAGCAATACAACCCACCTCCCAAAAACATTTCATCAAGTCAAAGTACACCAGCAATTACAGTGAAATATGTGTATATTAATTGTATATTTACCACATAAAAAAGGTTCCTAGCCATTGTCAGTGAAATCATACATGGTTGCTGTTGAAATCAAGGAGAAGACAAGCGTCCACAACCCACATGATGGAAAACACTGTTGCTCAACAACAATAGTGTATATTACTTGCATTTTGTGGGGGCTGCCTTCCTCAACCACTTTGTCTAGCGGAGAGCCACTCTTGACAAATGGATCTGAAAAATATCAAGCTGGAAAAGCCTTTCTGCACTCACCTCATCTAAAAGAGAAACTGCAATGCACCTCTGCTTCTTCACTGCTCTCGCCATTATCCTTTAATAGATCTGTAACTAATTCCAACAAAGGACAGTCTCCCCAGACACCCCAACTTAAGCTTAGTCCACCAACATCTCCATGTCAAACAGTTTTCACCATAGCAAAATATATTGAGATGAGAGGGTTCTTACATATTTTGATGGCTAGCCTGCATTAGTTTTCTTCATAACTCTGCTGATAAAAAAGAATAAAGCAATACAACCAACCTCCCAAAAACATTTCATCAAGTCAAAGTACACCAGCAATTACAGTGAAATATGTGTATATTAATTGTATATTTACCACATAAAAAAGGTTCCTAGCCATTGTCAGTGAAATCATACATGGTTGCTGTTGAAATCAAGGAGAAGACAAGCGTCCACAACCCACATGATGGAAAACACTGTTGCTCAACAACAATAGTGTATATTACTTGCATTTTGTGGGGGCTGCCTTCCTCAACCACTTTGTCTAGCGGAGAGCCACTCTTGACAAATGGATCTGAAAAATATCAAGCTGGAAAAGCCTTTCTGCACTCACCTCATCTAAATGAGAAACTGCAATGCACCTCTGCTCTCGCCATTATCCTTTAATAGATCTGTAACTAATTCCAACAAAGGACAGTCTCCCCAGACACCCCAACTTAAGCTTAGTCCACCAACATCTCCATGTCAAATTGTTTTCACCATAGCAAAATATATTGTGAGATGAGAGGGTTCTTACATATTTTGATGGCTATCCTGCATTAGTTTTCTTCATAACTCTGCTGATAAAAAAGAATAAAGCAATACAACCCACCTCCCAAAAACATTTCATCAAGTCAAAGTACACCAGCAATTACAGTGAAATATGTGTATATTAATTGTATATTTACCACAGAAAAAAGGTTCCTAGCCATTGTCCGTGAAATCATACATGGTTGCTGTTGAATTGCACTGTTGAAATCAAGGAGAAGACAAGCGTCCACAACCCACATGATGGAAAACACTGTTGCTCAACAACAATAGTGTATATTACTTGCATTTTGTGGGGGCTGCCTTCCTCAACCACTTTGTCTAGCGGAGAGCCACTCTTGACAAATGGATCTGAAAAATATCAAGCTGGAAAAGCCTTTCTGCACTCACCTCATCTAAAAGAGAAACTGCAATGCACCTCTGCTTCTTCACTGCTCTCGCCATTATCCTTTAATAGATCTGTAACTAATTCCAACAAAGGACAGTCTCCCCAGACACCCCAACTTAAGCTTAGTCCACCAACATCTCCATGTCAAATTGTTTTCACCATAGCAAAATATATTGAGATGAGAGGGTTCTTACATATTTTGATGGCTATCCTGCATTAGTTTTCTTCATAACTCTGCTGATAAAAAAGAATAAAGCAATACAACCCACCTCCCAAAAACATTTCATCAAGTCAAAGTACACCAGCAATTACAGTGAAATATGTGTATATTAATTGTATATTTACCACATAAAAAAGGTTCCTAGCCATTGTCAGTGAAATCATACATGGTTGCTGTTGAAATCAAGGAGAAGACAAGCGTCCACAACCCACATGATGGAAAACACTGTTGCTCAACAACAATAGTGTATATTACTTGCATTTTGTGGGGGCTGCCTTCCTCAACCACTTTGTCAAGCGGAGAGCCACTCTTGACAAATGGATCTGAAAAATATCAAGCTGGAAAAGCCTTTCTGCACTCACCTCATCTAAATGAGAAACTGCAATGCACCTCTGCTTCTTCACTGCTCTCGCCATTATCCTTTAATAGATCTGTAACTAATTCCAACAAAGGACAGTCTCCCCAGACACCCCAACTTAAGCTTAGTCCACCAACATCTCCATGTCAAATTGTTTTCACCATAGCAAAATATATTGAGATGAGAGGGTTCTTACATATTTTGATGGCTATCCTGCATTAGTTTTCTTCATAACTCTGCTGATAAAAAAGAATAAAGCAATACAACCCACCTCCCAAAAACATTTCATCCAGTCAAAGTACACCAGCAATTACAGTGAAATATGTGTATATTAATTGTATATTTACCACAGAAAAAAGGTTCCTAGCCATTGTCCGTGAAATCATACATGGTTGCTGTTGAAATCAAGGAGAAGACAAGCGTCCACAACCCACATGATGGAAAACACTGTTGCTCAACAACAATAGTGTATATTACTTGCATTTTGTGGGGGCTGCCTTCCTCAACCACTTTGTCTAGCGGAGAGCCACTCTTGACAAATGGATCTGAAAAATATCAAGCTGGAAAAGCCTTTCTGCACTCACCTCATCTAAATGAGAAACTGCAATGCACCTCTGCTCTCGCCATTATCCTTTAATAGATCTGTAACTAATTCCAACAAAGGACAGTCTCCCCAGACACCCCAACTTAAGCTTAGTCCACCAACATCTCTATGTCAAACTGTTTTCACCATAGCAAAATATATTGAGATGAGAGGGTTCTTACATATTTTGATGGCTATCCTGCATTAGTTTTCTTCATAACTCTGCTGATAAAAAAAGAATAAAGCAATACAACCCACCTCCCAAAAACATTTAATCGAGTCAACGTACACCAGCAATTACAGTGAAATATGTGTATATTAATTGTATATTTACCACATAAAAAAGGTTCCTAGCCATTGTCAGTGAAATCATACATGGTTGCTGTTGAAATCAAGGAGAAGACAAGCGTCCACAACCCACATGATGGAAAACACTGTTGCTCAACAACAATAGTGTATATTACTTGCATTTTGTGGGGGCTGCCTTCCTCAACCACTTTGTCTAGCGGAGAGCCACTCTTGACAAATGGATCTGAAAAATATCAAGCTGGAAAAGCCTTTCTGCACTCACCTCATCTAAAAGAGAAACTGCAATGCATCTCTGCTCTCGCCATTATCCTTTAATAGATCTGTAACTAATTCCAACAAAGGACAGTCTCCCCAGACACCCCAACTTAAGCTTAGTCCACCAACATCTCCATGTCAAACTGTTTTCATCATAGTGAAGCAAATAGTAAGATAAGAGCGTTCTTACATTTCTGGTTGGCCATCCTGCGCTAAATTGAGTTTCCTTCATAACTCTGTTGATAAAACAACAAAAAAGCAACAAAAGCTCCCCCCCCCCCACAAATATATCATCTCATCAACAAACATTGGTAAACAATTACATTGAAATTTGTGTAGAATAATAATTGTATATTTACCAAAGAACACAGGTTCATAGCATTCAAAAGTGAAATCGTATAGGGATCCTGACTCTTGAACTTTACTGTTTACATGAATAAGAGAAGTGACCCCAACCCTGCTCCAAGTTAATGACCATTTTGAAACATTGTTTCTTAGGAATGACATCGTACTTGCATTTTCTGCGAGCTGCCTTTCTCAACCACATTGTCGAGCGGAGAGCCACTCTTGACAAATGGATCTGAAAAATATCAAGCTGGAAAAGCCTTTCTGCACTCACCTCATCTGAAAGAGAAACTGCAATGCACCTCTGCTCTCGCCATTATCCTTTAATAGATCTGTAACTAATTCCAACAAAGGACAGTCTCCCCAGACACCCCAACTTAAGCTTAGTCCACAGACATCTCCATGTCAAATTGTTTTCACCATAGCAAAATATATTGAGATGAGAGGGTTCTTACATATTTTGATGGCTAGCCTGCATTAGTTTTCTTCATAACTCTGCTGATAAAAAAGAATAAAGCAATACAACCCACCTCCCAAAAACATTTCATCAAGTCAAAGTACACCAGCAATTACAGTGAAATATGTGTATATTAATTGTATATTATTTACCACAGAAAAAAGGTTCCTAGCCATTGTCCGTGAAATCATACATGGTTGCTGTTGAATTGCACTGTTGAAATCAAGGAGAAGACAAGCGTCCACAACCCACATGATGGAAAACACTGTTGCTCAACAACAATAGTGTATATTACTTGCATTTTGTGGGGGCTGCCTTCCTCAACCACTTTGTCTAGCGGAGAGCCACTCTTGACAAATGGATCTGAAAAATATCAAGCTGGAAAAGCCTTTCTGCACTCACTTCATCTAAAAGAGAATCTGCAATGCACCCCTGCTTCTTCACTGCTCTCGCCATTATCCTTTAATAGATCTGTAACTAATTCCAAAGGACAGTCTCCCCAGACACCCCAACTTAAGCTTAGTCCACCAACATCTCCATGTCAAACTGTTTTCATCATAGTGAAGCAAATAGTAAGATATGAGAGGGTTCTTACATTTCTGGTTGGCCATCCTGCGCTAAATTGAGTTTCCTTCATAACTCTGTTGATAAAACAACAAAAAAGCAACAGAAGCTACCCCCCCCCCCCACAAATATTTCATCTCATCAACAAACACTGGTAAACAATTACAGTGAAATATGTGTAGAATAATAATTGTATATTTACCAAAAAACACAGGTTCATAGCATTCGCCAGTGAAATCTTATAGGGATCCTGACTCTTGAACTGCACTGTTCAGATGAATAAGAGAAGTGACCCCAACCCCACTCCAAGTTAAATGACCATTTTGAAACATTGTTTCTTAGGAATGACATCGTACTTGCATTTTGTGGGGGCTGCCTTCCTCAACCACATTGTCGAGCAGAGAGCCACTCTTGACAAATGGGTCTGAAAAATACCAAGCTGGAAAATCCTCTGCTGCACTCACCTGCAATGTCCCTCTGCACATGTTGGCGCATTCCTCATTGTTCTGCTATACTGCCACTTGTTATCAATGGATTTGATAAAATTCTAGCTAGAAAAAGGTTTGCTTTTGCTCATCTGAAAGGGAAAGCACTGCACAGCTCCTTTATGCCTTTGGGCATTTTCTGGTTGTGTGCGTCGTTACTTGGAATTTTGTAGTGTCCTTCTATATTGCATTTCCAACTTACACAACAAACATTGTCATGTCAACATCTTTTTAGCATAATACAGTACAAAAGTTTTTGTTTGAGATTAAAAAACAGTAAAGCAAGAGAATTCCCTCTCTAAAGAACATCTCAACCCATTAGTAGTAAGCAACTAACGTGAAATTATATATAGAATTGTAAATTTACCAGAGTAAGCAATTTCCAAGCAATCTGCAAAGAAATTCATACAGGGATCTTGAAATTTAAAGTGCATTTTTGAAAAGAATAGTAAAAGAAGCATTCCAAACCGACTGCAATTACACTGCTGATTACGAATGATATCCCTCTTGCATTTTGGTTTGTACCTAAACCACTTTGCAGATGATAGTAAACCATTCCAATTCAAATGACAAAAGACTGAGTGCACTTCTCTTGAGGGACTGTTTTCTTTTAATGATCTGATAAATAGTTAGAAAAAGCCCGCCTGCACTCACCATCTAAAAAGAAAATTGTATTGTATCTCTGCTCCTTCACAGCTCAAGGCATTTAAACAGAACCAAGATCAGCGCCACTAAACACACTCCAAACCGTCCATTTGGGAACAGTCAAAATGAATGATGATGAATCTCTTACTAAAATAGCCTTTTTTTGTTTTCTCCTCCGTTACTGTCCGAGGAGTGTTTCTCACAGATTTGTGAAGATACCCAAATCATTGATCTTCCTCAATATAGTTTTAAAGGTTATTCTATAACCGATCAGCTGGTTGAAGAGAAGACTGCACTCCAGTCCCATTTATTTCGAAGTGTTGATCTGATATTGATGAACTATCCGGAAGATAGCTCATCAATATTAAAATCCCCAAACCACCTTGAAGTAGCAGATCTCCTAGATCTACAATTGCACATAGAAATCTTTTGAGAACCTTTGGCATTTTATCAGTATCTTTGGTTGATGCATTATTTAATCCACCTCTATCCATTGTAAATGATTTGTGTATTTCTTCAATTGTAGAGCCATAAATGTGTATTCTATAAGAAATAAAGGATTTTTATTATTTTTTTTGCAACAGACGACACTGAAAACATTTTTTTATTATTGGTTCACGTAGTAAAATTTTCTAATAATCTCCACTGAAATACGTGTCCCCTTCTTGAAGTCACGGTGGAAAGCAAGTTAGACAACTAACCAGACACTTCCCTCTACAAAATGACTTCAACCTTATTGAAATTGTGATTGCTGTAAGTAATATCTTGTAGTGCCAACAGATACCACTCATTTCTTTAACCGCCATCACATTTGTTTATAGATCAGACCCGCAGACTTAATGGTGTATCAAATTCAGAAAACAAATCTGAAATTGGTATTAAGTATAGCTGTTTTCTTTCACTTAGGCCTTACTCACTTTCCATTTCAGATTTGTGAAAAAGATAAAAAAATAAAAAATAATCAGTTTGTGAATCGGTATCAACCATACTCTACAGACACTGCTCTGCTGAAATGTTAATCTGCTGTTAGAGGTGGCAGAAAAACAGACCAATGGATTCCATCCAAGTTGTGTCCATGATTTTCATAGACTATAGTACTCATCACGGACCAAACTTGTGCACGTGTCCGTTATTTTTTTCACTGACCTATGGTCAGTAAACAATAAAAATAAAAAAATGTCACCAGGCATTAAATCAATGTATTCATATGTGCTGTCTGTGGAAAAGGAGGACAGTGTGAACGAGGCCTTATTCAAACCTAAATTCATCTCCTGGTTGATGCCAGTTAGAACCACATTATGCCAATTTGAAGAATAAAAATGGTTGTTTGGTGAACATGGTGTTTGCAGTGCATTGGTGATCCAAATACCTCTTCTGACAAAAAAAACAACACATTTTACTGAGCATTAACTAATCACTTCCAGAAACCATGTCATACGTGTCCATAGGTCATGTGTGTATAGCAACTTTAATTGAATGTCAGGCATGATCTCAGCTATTTGAATTCCTTAAAACCTTCATGCAGATTGAAATACAGGCTTATAGGATAAGTTTGCAACATAATAAACAGCATGTTCTGGCCAGGGACATGACATGGTTTGAATTATAATTAAGTCCCCGGGTGCTGTGTTCTTAGCTGCTAATTTGCTTTGTTGTTGTAGTAAAGTAGCATTCTGCTGTCCTCAGAGGTGGTGAGCATGTAACCAGCCTGAGGAGAGCAGAGGTAGACACCCAGGCACATTATGTTCATAAACTAAGTACTGTATTTTTCTTCCCTCCAATGCCTTTAAAAGTTATAATTCACTTAAAGGGAACCTGTCACCATGATTTTGCGCATAGAGCTGGGGACATGGGCTGCTAGATGGCCGCTAGCACATCTGCAGTACCCAGGTCCCACAGCTCTCCGCGCTTTTATTGTGTTAAAAAACAGTTTTGAGTGACATGCAAATTAGCTGATATGAGTCCTGTAGCCGGAGATGAGTCAAGCGTGAAGGAGCCCAGCACCGCCCCGCGTCCTCCGATTCTCCTCCTTGCCGGCTGACGTCACAGAGCTGGAGCGCCGAAATCTAGCGCATGCGCAGTGTCGGCATCATGTTCATTCCCTGTGCTGGCATCAGCACAGGGAACGAACTACGCATGCGCTAGCTCGCGCATCGCGAGATTTCGGCGCTCCAGCTCTGTGACGTCAGCCGGCAAGGAGGAGAATCGGAGGACGCGGGGCGGTGCTGGGCTCCTTTCCGCTTGACTCATCTCCGGCTACAGGACGCATATCACTCAAAACTGTTTTTTAACACAATAAAAGCGCGGAGAGCTATGGGACCTGGGTACTGCAGATGTGCTAGTGGTCATCTAGCAGCCCATGTCCCCAGCTCTATGCGCAAAATCATGGTGACAGGTTCCCTTTAAGTAATCATTCCCTTTTGGTATGTGTATGTGAGAGGCTGGGGTCATAACATACCTGATGAGGGATTCTAAAAGTCAGGGATCAAATCATTTCTTCTGTCCTGAGATGATTAGAAGTTGGCAGTCTTCCAGCCCTGAGCTCTGGACGGAGGAGGGGCCCCTGCACATAAGACGAATCTCAATAGGCCCAGGAGGGAGCCAGGGTAGAAACAGTCCGTCTAGCTCTCTCTGCTGCTAAGGACGAGATTCACTTAGTAACAGCGAGTAGACCGCAAAATTGCTAGGAGGGAAGAAGACCCCTAGTGGCAGGGATTTCAAAACAAAAAGTGAAAAAAAGTGGTTTTTTTAATTTAAGTAATTTGCACATTTGTTCAGGTGACCACTAAAAATAAATGGTTTGCAGTTTAGTGACCATTTAAATGGAACCTGTCATTACCTTTATGCTGCCTATACTAACAGCAGAATAAAATAGACAGGTGAGTTGATTTCAGCCGTCTGTCATTTATCAGTAAAAAACAAGTGGTTGCGGAGAACCAACATCACAAACATTGCCGACTGGGCCTGGAAAAGTCACGGCCACCTGAGAGGAGTCATGGTCATTGATAAATTCCTGTTCTCCCTGCTGATGAGTGACAGTCTTCTACCTAGTTTTCTCCCTAGGAGAGAACTGCCAATCAGCAGCAGATGGGTGAGAGTTCAAGAATATGAATAACCATGACTCTTCTCAAGCAGATTTGAGTCTTTTCAATGATTATGATGCTGGATCACGGCAACCGCTTTTAGCTGATGTGTGTGACACACCGCTGAAATCAGCATTTGTCACTACTTTATACTGCTCTCAGTACGGTCGGCATAAAGTTGACATGTCCTTCCAAATAATGGATTCATTTATCAGAAAAACGTGGATTTGTGTATGATAAACAGCTGCATACTGGCCCACTCTGCTGTTTTCCAGCCTCCGAGAAGTCGTGGCTTAGAAAATTAAACGCAGATGTACTAAATGTCTACCGGCACCCATATGCAGCCAACTCAATTGTTACTCTAGTTAACAGCATAACACATACTGCAGCCTGTTTTAAGGGACAGTTAATTCAAAGGGGGTGTTCCACATCACCATGAGCACAGCACAATTTAACGTTTCCCACTCTACTGTGGGTCCCAAGTTGTACCTTTAGTGTTCTTCCCCTATCAGATGTGGAGAGTTGGATGTAAGATTTCATGCATGTTAACAGCACATATCACATAAGGACATCGGTCAAGATTATACCACTGGGCTCACCCTCAATACTGGACTAGATCTGTGCACACAAAAGGTACCATTTACCACAAGTCAAGATTAGACATGTGTGCTAATGTTATTGCAACTGTATGCTCAGCCAGGTGTTCAATGGCAACTACAATAGAGATCCATCACTATCTCAATTAGAAGTGCATAAACCTAGGGGTGCCAGGTTTTATCATTATTATTTTTTTTAAATGTTAAATAAGGCATGGCATTGTTTGCCAGTATTTCCTAACCAGATTGGTAAACCAAATTCAAGGTTCACACCTCTGTTTTTGGCCCACTCCTAATTTAACAAAAATTATGCACAATACTGCCATATGAAAGTGTTAAAACGCAGATGGCAAACACTGCTAATGGAGCAGATTGTTAGTCTGGAATACAAGACAAGTGTTTCTTAATTAAGGTGCAACTTACATTTTTCTATCCTACAAAGACATTGATTACCTTATAGAGAGGTGTCAAATTAGATGCAAAAAGAACAGCCGCTACAAGATTGAAAACGGCACCTGGATTCTTGAGCGTCATGCGCAAGTCTCTGAAACATGTGAGACAGTATGCATAGTGTTGTAAGGCAGTTGAATTCCACACCATAGGTTATAAAGCAGTCAATGAGCTGTGGTCACATGGTCATTACTCCAAAGGCTGGTATGTTACTTCTAGAGTGGCAAGAATGACAGTATTCTTAAATTACAAGTAAAAAAGGACCAATCCCAATTGTCCTTTATCAGTCTTATGCATAAATTATCCCCCCCTTAATATATTTTATAGAGGTACCCTTTCAGTTATATAGTCTGAGATGGCTGATGTTTTGTCTACAAGTCATCCCTACTAGCTTAGGTTGATTTAGCCATTGCTTGCTTTCATACTGGAGAATGCACACGTCTGCATCATTTTTTATGTATTGGACCTTATAGCAGGCCCTGCCGCCTATGTTCAGTACTCCCAGACGTCCAAGATGTAGCACATGAGCATACCTTTTTAGTGCTGTTAACCAAGATGCCCAGGCATACCATTTGGGAAGCACCAATCTTACTTGACAAAGTTCCTGACCAGGCAGAGCAGGAAACTTGGCTGTGTCTCTGAACACCAGTTCCGAGCATGGAGAGACCACAAAAAGACAAAAAATGCATGAATTGTAGAACTGGTTAAAGGGAGTGTTGTGTCATGTAAGTGGCCAGTAAGATGGGAAGTTTGTATCTGATAATTTGTTTATGTTCAAGAATGTTGGATTATTTTTTAAGACAGCCCAGAGGTAATTTCCTCCAAGAGAACAGCACCACACTACCCAAATCAAATATCCAGAGCAAAACCACTACCAGCAATTTTGCTCTTTGAAATACTGTTATTAATCTTGCCACAACGCTTGCGTAGTAAAAGGGGCTTTGGTTTCATGATATTGATGACATATTGATGACCTACCCTCAGGAGGTGGCATGGCACTCAAGCAAGCACTACATCCTCTAATGTTTAGCTGTTCACAGTCTACATTGTAGTGGCAGTGAAGGCTACTTTCACACTGGCGTTATGGCTTTCCGTTTGAGAGATCCGTTCAGGGCTCTCACAAGCGGTCCAAAATGTTTCAGTTTTGCTTTAATGCATTCTGAATGGAAAAGGATCTGCTCAGAATGCATCAGTTCCGTCTCCATTCCGCTTCGGAGGCGGACACCAAAACGCTGCTTGCAGCGTTTGTGTCCATCTGACGAAGCTGAGCCAAACGGATCCGTTCTGACACAATGGGGACAGGTCCTCCATTGACTTTCAATGGTGTTCAAGACTGATATGTCTTGGCTATGTTAAAGACGGCTCCATTCTGAACAGATCCACACCAAACGCAAGTGTGAAAGTAGCCTAAGCTAACTACAGCTTTTCATCCAATTTAATGAAAGCGTAAGCTGTAAATATCCTGCACCACAATTACAACACACCGAAGATGCAATGCTCACAAGTGCCATGGTCTCAAGATAACGGATGTGCAGGGGCCCAGGAGTCACGCCTCCAACCAATCTGATATTAGTGACATTCTGAGGATAGATCATAAATACATACAAGAAAGCAGAAACCAGTCATAACGTCATTACTTTCTTGGACTAAAAAATAAATGCTAAGTAGTTATGGGCTTATACGTCTTTCGCATTACATATAATAAGGCTGTGTGATTGTGGCAATGTATGCTGATAAAAATATACATGCACACTGCATTAAGCAGAATAATCTAAAATATGAAATCATTGTAAGTTATCAAAGGGGTGCCTATTGATGTGTATAAATAATGCAGGCTGGATGACCTTTTATTTGACTTATCTGCTATAGACGCTGCTGACTTTAGTAGTATCACTCGACCTCTCCTTCTGAGGGCATGTAACCTGACTCATTCAGGATGAGTAACCTGTCCAGGAAAATGAAACCAAAACATTGTTCAGACAACTAGCAGTCCCAGTAATGGACGTGTCATATTGAATCTTGGCTCATAAGGCCAATTAGAAACAAATCCAAGAACTTTGCGTGGTTTACCACAGGTAACAAAAATGAAGTAGACTTTGTAGCGGCGAGAAGACTGGTCCAGGATTGCTTGGTACCAATATGACCTATACCTTGATCACTTCACTCCTGCCTGAAAAAAATCTCGGTATTTTCAAACCTTTAAGAAAGACATTGAAACAGGACATTTATTTATTCTTTTTAATTTCCTCAGTCATTTGCAAACATTCAAAACACAGCAAGTACATGTAATTTACAGCAACAGATATAAACCAAGGAAAGACCTTACTTGAAGACAGGTTTATGAAAGCATTTTCTTATGGTCAGTCAACAGTAACACCAAAAAACAACATCCTAGGAAGAAATGTAAAAAGATACATCCATATATGTTACAATATTTTACTATTATGTGAACAGTTCTATACTGTCCTTAAAATTATAGTGTTTAGTCACTGCCATTTTCCAGACATCTTTGCATGTGAAGTGACAATGCTGCTGAAAGCAGATCACATAGCGCTTTGAAGTGCACATCTAGTACAGGGCAGTGGCCTCTAGTCTGGGCATTCTCCTAAATAACCATCAATGGGAGTTAATTATTCCAGGGATTCAGTATTTGTCCGGGGGAGGGGGGGGGGGGGGGGGAATATAAGGCATTTTAGAAACAAGGTATTGAGTAACTCCACTACTTTTGCATTAAAGGAAATGTCTCACCAATCTCATCCCCATAGACACAATGGACCTCATTGATTTCTATTAGCGTTTTCTAGGCATGCTCTGTGACCTGTACAGAGGTCATTGTACAAGGCATGAATAGATAAAGCTCTGACAATTACATATGTGAATGGAAGATCCTGTCATATTTCATTTAAATTCAGCCTGTAATATCACCTCCGTGTACAGATAACTGCAGTAAAGTGATCTGTACAGACCAAGCGGTGCCTATTTTAGTGGCCAGTGTGAAAACCACAGGAATTGAAAATTAAATATATCACCATTTATTTATTTTTTACAAATGTTAAAGGGGTTCTGCAGTTTGTTTAAACTGATGATCTATCCTCTGGATATTTCATCAGCATCTGATCAGCAGGGGACCAACACCCGGGACCCCCGCTGATCAGCTATTTGAGAAGGCAGCGCCGCTGCCTTCTCACTGTTTACCACAGGCCCAGTGACGCCACGACTAGTAACACTGGCTTGGCGGGGGTAAGCGCCATTCACTTGAATGGAGCTTAGCCCTGCGCAGGCCAGTTGATACTAGTCGTGACGTCACTGAGCCAGCGGTAAACAGTGAGAAGGCTGCGGCGCTGCCTTCTCAAATAGCTGATCGGGGGTCCCGGGTGTTGGACCCCTGCCAATCAGATAGTTTAAACAAACTGCAGAACCCCTTTATACAGAAAAACGTGAGTTCAATAGGTCACTGACTGATGACACATTTCCTTTAAATGGCTTCTATCCTACTGGTCACTCTTCTTGGGGGGTTGAAGACAAATACTTCAAGTACCAAAGCATGCTTACCAGGTAGAGGATGCTTGATTATCTCGACAGCCTAATAGCTTGGACGGCTCCCCTGCTTACCAATATCTAAGAACCGGACACATATGGGTTCAGTATCTTCCCAGATGTGAATTCAGGTAGGAGAAGCTACATACTGGTAGGAAACAAACAAAAGATGATCTGTTTGGTTACCAGACACCTGGACAACCCCCATCGCCGGTGCCTGATGTATAAAATGTGCTAGTGGCCAAGGATCACAAAGACAGGTCTCTACAAACTGAAGCCTAAGAAAAAAAAATGAATTAACTAGTGTACAGTTTTCTCAGATTCTCACACAATGACTCATCTTAATCACACAAGGTGCATAATCTAACAGATTGCCCTTTTCAGTCCAATATAGATGGGCGTTTAATGTGATACTTATCCAAACGTGGTAAACCTGGGACTATGGGCCATGAGGAAATTTGCATATATTCAGCTTCTGAAATTAGTGACTGTCCCAGAAAATGCAGCCTTTAGGTGGTGTACTCCAGGCGCCATCATCAGGCAGGTTGGTGCAGTACAGTCTTATGTCAGTCCTCCAAGGTTTTGATGATTTTACATTGATGTCTTGATTTCAGTCTGTAAGCTCCATCGATGATTGTCTGCGGTAACGACCTCTTCACAGCAAATACACAGCATGCATTTTTCGGCTATTAAAAAGCAACTGCCTCCCAATACCAACTTATTGTTAAAAAAGCAACTCGAAAAATACCATTTTACCATGAAATATTAAACGGACAAACATTAAACAGCTTTACAAGTAGGAAGTCTGTTTCCAAACAGCCAAAGAATCTACCAGAGAAAGGCAGAAGAGAGCCAACACTGAAAAACTACTGCCAGCTAAGAGAACGGCGGCCATTTTGACTAGCATGAGAGACTAGGCCTAGGGGGAGGGGTGAAGAAAACGCAACAATGACTCACTATGGTACCACGCCCAGTACAAGAAGAACAGCGGCCATCTTGGCTAGCATGAAAGGGTGAACACCCAACTATTGTACCCTGCCCAGTACAAGGAGAGCGGCGGCCATTTTGAGTCATGAGACTGTATGAACGTTATACACGTCACAATCCTACCCCGCCCAGGACAAGGAGAGCGGCGGCCATTTTGAGTCATGAGACTGTATGAACGTTATACACGTCACAATCCTACCCCGCCCAGGATCATTAGAGCTGCGGCCATTTTGAGTCATGAGACCGTGGGTAAACAAAGTTACACACGTCACAATCCTACCCCGCCCAGTACAAGGAGAGCGGCGGCCATCTTGACTAGCATAAAGTCTATGGGGGGGGGGGGGGGGGAAAAGAGATCCAGCGAGTCACTATCCTATCCTGCCCAGTACAGGGAGAACGGCAGCCATATTGAACACTAAAAACAGTTCACCCCAGCCAAACTAAGGGAGAACAGAGGTCATGTTTTAAGCACAAATTACTACTTATGGCTAATTGCACGACGGCCATGTTTATTAGCCCACCACACAGACCTAACATCACTATCCCCAGATCCATTCAGCACCAGCACATTTGACACTAAAAGGAGGAAGCCACACCATCTCAATAGGGAGCAAACTATGACCATCAATAGTAAAGACTCAGAGCGATTCCCTGGCAGACCTGACAGTACAGGCTTATCATATACAGCTCCGGACCCCAAACTTAAACAGCTTCTGTGACTATGGTCTACAAAGCCAGCGAACGTTAAACCCCAACCACAGTAACAATTCACATTCCCCTATATAAGCGCGGGCTCAAGAGAACATAACCCTCAACCGGCCGTACATTCTGGTAAAATGGTATTTTACAAAGTAGTAAAACCTATGAGCATAAATACCTTAAACGGAGGAGAAGCCTATAAAATAGCCGAACAATGCCAAATGCGAGCACAGAAAACAAAAGTATCAGCCTTTCATCGCTTCTGATTCACCAACGACCTTCACCACAGAGAGTTCCATGCAGCACTGCGCAAAAGACTCTGGGCGGGGTTATTTATAAGCTCTCTCTGTGACGTCAACATGTTTCTCTCAGTACAGTATCCTTCCGCTGCTGATGTGTGGGAGACGTAATCTAGTCCCTATTTATTTACTATATACAATTATACCTCAGACTCATATCAAGACATTTTAATGAGTTTAAGAAAATAAACCTGTTAGGTAAGTGGCTTAGCTATCTCTACTGTATGACTAAAATATGGCATGATTACTATAGACTGTAATATAGAAACGATATGGTTAATACACATAATTTTAACTGATTAACTCATTTCGGCCACAATAAAGCAAAATAGATAATGATAATACGTGGGCAAGAAACAAACCATGTATTGACTATTAAGGTACGTCATAAAATGGAGGATCGTTTTGGCGCAGTGATACATAAACTGTGCAGTGGCATGTACATAGTCCCGTCCAAAAAGCCAGATCAGACCGGTTGGAACTGCTTTGGTAACGATGATGAATTACCCTGAGAGAAAAGCCAGTGTACTAATACATGGAGAGAAGTGCTTATGTAACTGATTATCCGAGGAAGGAAACAGTCTTCTTTTATTAGGGCATTTAATAAATAACACATTGAAAATACTTTCCAGTAGACTGTATCCCATTTAAAAACGGCATCATCCTTAGGCCTCTTTCACACTTGCGTTGTCCGGATCCGGCGTGTACTCCACTTGCCGGAGGTGCCCGCCGGATCCGGAAAAACGCAAGTGAACTGAAAGCATTTGAAGACGGATCCGTCTTCAAAATGCGTTCAGTGTTACTATGGCACCCAGGACGCTATTAAAGTCCTGGTTGCCGTAGTAGTAGTGGGGAGCGGGGGAGCAGTATACTTACAGTCCGTGTGGCTCCAGGGGCGCTCCAGAATGACGTCAGAGCGCCCCATGCGCATTGATGACGTGTCCATGCGATCACGTCATCCATGCGCATGGGGCGCCCTGACGTCACTCTGGAGCGCCCGGGGAGCCGCACAGACGGTAAGTATACTGCTCCCCCGCTCCCCACTACACTTTACCATGGCAACCAGGACTTTAGCGTCCTGGCAGCCATGGTAACCATTCAGAAAAAGCTAAACGTCGGATCCGGCAATGCGCCGAAACGACGCTTAGCTTAAAGCCGGATCCGGATTAATGCCTTTCAATGGGCATTAGTTCAGGATTTTTGGCCGGAGCAAAAAGCGCAGCATGCTGCAGTATTTTCTCCGGCCAAAAAACGTTCCGGTCCGGAACTGAAGACATCCTGATGCATCCTGAACGGATTTCTCTCCATTCAGAATGCATTAAGATAAAACTGATCAGGATTCTTCCGGCATAGAGCCCCGACGACGGAACTCTATGCCGGAAGAAAAGAACGCAAGTGTGAAAGGGCCCTTAGAGAGATAAGTGAAGTTTAGAAAAATCAGATTTTGCAGCTTTGCCAAATTTCGAAAAGAAATTCGATTTGTGATGAATTACTTCATCAGGAATCGCACAATGACAGAGAACGGCAATCATGCTGATTCCCCCCACCACCACTGTCATTTAACCCCTCAGATGCCCTGTTCAACGGTCGTGACATCTGTAATTTATTAGTTACCACAAAGCATAAGGAGATTCGGCTTCATGGCAAATACATTTTTTTCCTGAAATTCAGATCGAAGTCCGCTTCAGATACTTCAATTCGCTTAACACTAATCATAATTAATATTAAAGGCAGGCTCGGACTGGCCCACTGGGGAGCCGGGGAAATCCTCGGTGGGCACCCGAACCAGCAAGCAGTGGCGTAGCGGCAGGGCACAGGGAGATGAGGCTTCCATTGTAGAAGCGCTCATCTCTATAGTCATCAGAACAGCGATACAGATGGATGCTGCGGGGCAGGGGAGAGGCGTCTCCCTTCACCGTTCCTCTGATAGGTTGCAGGCACTGCGGACAAGAATAGGACATGTTCTATTTTTATGCGGAGCAGCGTACCGGAAATGCGGATAACACACTGTCTGCTGCCCGCATCTTTTCCATCCCCATTGAAAATGAATGGGTCCGCACCCGTTCCGCAGAATTGCAGAAATAAAGAAACTTTTGCAGGAGGAGGGGAGACTGAGGAGAAGCTGTGATGGCTGATGCAGCTCACTGACTGCAGACTCTGCCCCCTCTGTCTTCTGTACTGAGAGGATTCTGCTGTATGTGAGGATGTAGCAGAACCAGGAAGGTGCCGAGGACCACAAACTGTGAGGAATCCAAGTGTCTGTCCTGTTTATGGCCCCTCTGCTCTGTGATCCTATCACACACATGTTTATTACAGCCACACCAACAGTTCAGGAGCTTTAACCCCTTCTGAGCTGTCAGTGATATCAGCAGCAGCAGTCACTAGTCTCATCTGTAAATGTGTGCCCTCTCCTTCCTGCACTCTGTATATATGGAAGAGAAAAAGAGAAAAGGAAGCAGCGCCTCGTGTGTAGAACCTTACGAGTTCTCTCAACCGATCCGCACTCTGTATATAGTGATGTGTGACCCCTCCCCCATGCAGTGATATGTGACCCCCCACCACTGTACACTGTATATACTGATCTGTGACCCCCTGTATATTGTATATAGAGATCAGTGGCCCCCTGTACACTGTATATACAGATGTGTGACCTCCTGCACACTGTATATACTGATGTTTGACCCCTACCACTGTATATACAGATGTGTAACCCCCTGCACACTGTATATACTGGTGTGACCCTCTGTACACTGTATATACTGATGTGTGACCCCCACCACTGTATATATAGATGTGTGACCCCCTGCACACTGTATGTACTGATGTGTGACCCCCATCACTGTACATACAGATGTGTGACCCCCCTGCACACTGTATATACTGATATGTGACCCCCACCACTGTATATACAGATGTGACCCCCTGCACACTGTATATACAGATATGTGACCCCCTGCATATTGTATATACGGATGTGTGACCCCCACCTCTGTATATACAGATGTGTGACCCCCCTGCACACTGTATATACTGATGTATGACCCCCACCATTGTATATACAGATGTATGGCCCCCACCACTAAATATACAGATGTCAGGGCTCCAGATGGCGACCAAAATGGTCGCCAATGCGACTTAGAATTTACAAATGGCGACAAGACTTTTTAGTCTTGTCGCCATTTGCGACTAGACCCGCAGCCGCAGCTCTGCAGTTGAATACAGCGGCGGGGCACAGGAGCTGATAGTTCTCTGCCCGCCGCCGATGTTCTTCTCAGCAGCGCAGAGGAGAAGGAGTCTCTCCCTCCCCCCTGTGCCTCCGCCAATAGGAAGAGAGAAGGGAGGAGGAGAAGGAGGGGAGGGGCTGTGGCCACTGCGCCACCAATGAAGATAACTGACCTGTTAATACAAATACAGGAGGCGGGTGCTGGAATCAAATAGCCGGCACCCGACCTCTATGTCAGGGAGCTGCGATCCGCGACAGTTAACCCCTCAGGTACCGCACCTGAAGGGTTAACTGCGGCTGATTGCAGCTCCCTGTCATAGAGGTCGGGTGCCGGCTATTTGATTCCGGCACCCGCCTCCTGTATTTGTATTAACAGGTCAGTTATCTTCATAAACATTGGTGGCGCAGTGCGCCCCGCCCACCCCCACTATAATAAACATTGGTGGCGCAGTGCGACCCCCCACCACCACTATAATAAACATTGGTTGGGCGATGAGGGTTAAAAAAATAAATAAAAAAATTACTCACCTCCTCCAATTGATTGCGTAGCTGCCGGGCTCCTGTTCTTTCTTCAGGACCTGTCAAAAGACCTGTGGTGACGTCACTGAGCTAATCACATGGTCCATTACCATGGTGATGGATCATGTGATGTACCATGTGATGAGCACAGTGGTGTCACCACAGGTCCTTTGACAGGTCCTGAAGAAAGAACAGGAGACCGGCAGCTACGCGATCAATTGGAGGAGGTGAGTTAATTTTTTTTATTTTTTAACCCTCAATTGACCTTCTACTAAGCATTCTGTATTAAGAATGCTATTATTTTCCCTTATAACCATGTTATAAGGGAAAATAATACAGTGAATACATTTTCATCTTAGCAACCATGCGTGAAAATCGCACCGCATCCGCACTTGCTTGCGGATGCTTGCGATTTTCACGCAGCCCCATTAACTTCTATGGGGCCTGCGTTGCGTGAAAAACGCACAACATAGAACATGCTGCGATTTTCATGCAACGCACAAGTGATGCGTGAAAATCACCACTCATGTGCACAGACCCATAGAAGTGAATGGGTCCGGATTCAGTGCAGGTGCAATGCGTTCACCTCACGCATTGCACCCGCGCAGAAATCTCGCCCGTGTGAAAGGGGCCTAAGGGTGAATAGGACAAGGGTTCCAGCCCCTAAGAGGGCTAATAGTAAACAAAAAAAATAACACAAACACTAAGGCCTCTTTCAGACGGGCGTTGCGGGAAAATGTGCGGGTGCGTTACGGGAACACCCGCGATTTTTCCGCGCCAGTGCAAAACATTGTAATGCGCTTTGCACTCGCGTGAGAAAAATCACGCATGTTTGGTACCCAAACCCGAACTTCTTCACAGAAGTTCGGGCTTGGGATTGGTGTTCTGTAGATTGTATTATTTTCCCTTATAACATGTTATAAGGGAAAATAATAGCATTCTGAATACAGAATGCATAGTAAAATAGCGCTGGAGGGGTTAAAAAAAATAAAAATAATTTAACTCACCTTAATCCACTTGATCGTGGAGGCCGGCATCTCCTTCTGTCTCCTTTGCTGAACAGGACCTGTGGTGAGCATTCATTACAGGAAAATGACCTGTGGTGACATCACTCCGGTCATCACATGATCCATCACCATGGTAAAAGATCATGTGATGACCGGAGTGACGTCACCACAGGTCATTTTCCTGTAATGAATGCTCACCACAGGTCCTGTTCAGCAAAGGAGACAGAAGAAGATGCCGGCCTCCGCGATCAAGTAGACTAAGGTGAGTTAAATTATTTATTTATTTTTTTAACCCCTCCGGCGCTATTTTACTATGCATTCTGTATTCAGAATGCTATTATTTTCCCTTATAACCATGTTATAAGAGAAAATAATAATGATCGGGTCTCCATCCCGATCGTCTCCTAGGAACCGTGCGTGAAAATCGCACCACATCCGCACTTGCTTGCGGATGCTTGCAATTTTCACGCAACCCCATTCACTTCTATGGGGCCTGCGTTACGTGAAAAACGCAGAATATAGAGCATGCTGCGATTTTCACGCAACGCACAAGTGATGCGTGAAAATCACTGCTCATGTGAACAGCCCCATAGAAATAAATGGGTCAGTATTCAGTGCGGGTGCAATGCGTTCAACTCACGCATGGCATCCACGCGAAATACTCGCCCGTGTGAAAGGGGCCTAAGGCTACTTTCACACTTGCGGCAGTGTGATCCGGCAAGCAGTTCCTTCGTCGGAACTGCCCGCCGGATCTGCCAATCTGAATGTGACTGAAAGCATTTGTGAGACGCATCCAGATGCGGATCCATCTCACAAATGCATTGCAAGAGCGAATCCGTCTCTCCGCTTGTCATGTGGACAGACGGATCCGTCTTGTATCTTTTTACACATTTTTACCGGTCTGCGCATGCGCAGGCCGAAAGGACGGATCCGGTATTCCGGTATTTTGAATGCCGGATCCAGCACTAATACATTCCTATGGGGAAAAATGCCGGATCCGGCATTAAGGCAAGTCTTCAGTTTTTTTCGCCGGAAATAAAACCTCATGCACACGGGGTTCCTTTGGTCCGTGATCCGTGACCGTTTTTTCATCCGTGGGTCTTCCTTGATTTTTGAGGGTCCATGGACATGAGAAAAAAGTCGTTTTGGTGTCCGCCTGGCCGTGCGGAGCCAAACGGATCCGTCCTGACTTACAATGCAAGTCAATGGGGACGGATCCGTTTGAAGTTGGCACAATATGGTGCAATTGCAAACGGATCCGTCCTCCATTGACTTTCAATGTAAAGTCAGGAGTTAATATACCATAGGATCTGAGTTTTCTCCAATCCGATGGTATATTTTAACTTGAAGCGTCCCCATCACCATGGGAACGCCTCTATGTTAGAATATACCATCGGATTTGAGTTAGATCGTGAAACTCATATCCGACAGTATATTCTAACACAGAGGCGTTCCCATAGTGATGGGGACGCTTCAAGTTAGAATATCCTACGAACTGTGTACATGACTACCCCGTGCTGCCTGGCAGCACCCGATCTCTTACAGGGGGCTGTGATCCGTACAATTAACCCCTCAGGTGCCGCACCTAAAGGGTTAATTGTGCGTATCATAGCCCCCTGTAAGAGATCAGGTGCTGCCAGGCAGGAGGGGGCAGACCCCCTCCTTCCCCAATATTATATTCATTGGTGGCCAGTGCGGCCTCCCCTCTCCCCCCCCAGTTAAAATCACTTTCCGAATCCCCCATCATTGGTGGCCAGTGCGGCCTCCCCTCTCCCCCCCTAATTAAAATCACGTTCCCCCATCATTGGTGGCCAGTGCGGCCTCCCCCCCCAAGTTAAAATCATGTTCCGAATCCCCCATCATTGGTGGCCAGTGCGGCCTCACATCTCCCTCCCCCCCTTGTTAAAATCACGTTCCGAATCCCCCATCATTGGTGGCCAGTGCGGCCTCACATCTCCCCTCCCCCCCTAGTTAAAATCACATTCCCCCATCATTGGTGGCAGTGGAGAGTTCCGATCGGAGTCCCAGTTTAATCGATGGGGCTCCGATCGGTAACCATGGCAACCATGACACTACTGCAGTCCTGGTTGCCATGGTTACTTAGCAATTTTTAGAAGCATTATACTTACCTGCGAGCTGCGATGTCTGTGACCAGCCGGGCGCTCCTCCTACTGGTAAGTGAAAGGTCTGTGCGGCGCATTGCTTATAGCACAGACCTGTCACTTACCAGTAGGAGCTCGCAGGTAAGTATAATGCTTCTAAAAATTGCTAAGTAACCATGGCAACCAGGACTGCAGTAGCATCCTGGTTGCCATGGTTACCGATCGGAGCCCCAGCGATTAAACTGGGACTCCGATCAGTACTCTCCACTGCCACCAATGATGGGGGAACGTGATTTTAACTAGGGGGGGGAGATGTGAGGCCGCACTGGCCACCAATGATGGGGGATTCGGAACGTGATTTTAACAAGGGGGGGGGGGGAGAGGGGAGGCACACTGGCCACCAATGAATATAATATTGGGGAGGGAGGGGGTCTGCCTCCTCCTGCCTGCCAGCACCTGATCTCTTACAGGGGGCTATGATACGCACAATTAACCCTTTAGGTGCGGCACCTAAGGGGTTAATTGTGCGGATCACAGCCCCCTGTAAGAGATTGGGTGCTGCCAGGCAGCAGGGGGCAGTCATGTACACAGTTCGTAGTATATTCTAACTTGAAGCGTCCCCATCACTATGGGAACGCCTCTGTGTTAGAATATACTGTCGAATATGAGTTTTCACGAAGTGCAAACTCATATCTGAAAAAGCTTTTATGCAGACGGATCTGCGATCCGTCTGTGTGAAAGTTGCCAGCGGCCACGGATCACGGACGCGGATGCCAATCTTGTGTGCATTTTTACGATTTTTCCACAAACCCATTGAAAGTCAATGGGTCCGCGAAAAAAAACGGAACAACGGCCGCGGATGCACACAACGGTCGTGTGCATGAGGCCATAGAGTCCTGTGACGGAACCCAGTGCCGGAAATGAAAAACGCTAGTGTAAAAGTACCCTAAAATATTAAGTTTAAATCCCCCCTTTCCCAATTTTACATATAAAATATATAAACAATAAATAAACATATTACATAGCGCTGCGTCCGAAAAGTCCAAACTATTAAATTATTAAAAAATATCTCCTATGCGGTGAGCGCCGTAACAGAAATAAATAAATAAAAACCATGCGATTCGCCATTTTTTAGTCACCTTGTCACCCCAAAAAATAGGATAGGACTGTACTATTATGGGCCGAACGTTTCATAAAATGCTAAATGCACGCGGCTTTTTTTGCTGTTTTTTTTTTTTTTTTTTTTGCGTGGTATTAAGTATCGCAATACTTTTTTATGGTGACGAAAGCGAATCAAAATTTTGGTATCGAAACAACCCTACGCCGATCTGATCGGTGTAGCGTTGTCACAATACCAAAATTTTTATTCGGTTTCGATTTGGCGACTAAAAATTTTATTTGGCTCCTAAATTTTTCAGTTCAGGAGCCAATGGCTACTAGGTATTTTTTTTTGTCTGGAGCACTGGATGTGTGACCCCCATCACTGTATATAGAGGTCTGTGACCCCCTGTACATTGTATATAGAGAGATGTCTGACTACACTCGTTCCCCCTTGTTCCTCAGTTGAAGGGTAGTCATATATTCATAGACAATTTGTAGGCTGTCAGCTGGGAGCAGGTCGTGTGATGATATAGACAGGAGGCTCCTCTCTATGTGAGCAGATTGATTTGTACAAATGTATTCATCACAGTTCTTGTGCAACAAAGGTCTGTCCTCCCCACTCAACAGATCCCCCTCCTATGGAAGTCCATGCACCTAAACAAAAATCTCTGACAGCTCAGAGCTTCCGTAGATTTCTGGCTTCATTTGAGTCAGAAAACTGGCGGAAATTAACATAAATTTGTTGGGGCGACTGATCACGTCCCCTCCTTGCAATTGTCACCCTCCCCCCCTTTTTTTAAGGTGCAGTTAAAAAGTCGCAAACACATAGGGACAGATTTATCATTACTCTGACAGCTCACTCCACTTTCACATATGGCTAAAGTCAGTTTTAGCCAAGTCAGATTTATGATCGGCCCTTTAAGACTGTAATAAATGTGGTTTGACGGTAGCAGTTTATCCGTCAGTAAGCAGCTTTCCAAAAGTCGCACATCTTTACGAAAAAAGTTGCACGTTTTACGAAAAAGTCGCATGTTCTATTAACCCCTTAAGGACCGGGCTCATTTTCACCTTAAGGACCAGGCCATTTTTTGCAAATCTGACCAGTGTCACTTTAAGTGCTCATAACTTTAAAACACTTTGACTTACCCAGGCCGTTCTGAGATTGTTTTTTCGTCACATATTGTACTTCATGACACTGCTAAAATTGGGTCAAAAAAGTTAATTTTTTTGCATAAAAAAATACAATTTTTACCGTAAATTTTGAAAAATTAGCAAATTTCAAATTTTCAGTTTCTCTACCTCTGTAATACATAGTAATACCCCCAAAAATTGTGATGACTTTACATTCCCCATATGTCTACTTCATGCTTGAATTGTTTTGGGAATGATATTTTATTTTTTGGGGATGTTACAAGGCTTAGAAGTTTAGAAGCAAATTTTGAAATTTTCAGAAATCTTCAAAATCCCACTTTTTATGGACCAGTTCAGGTTTGAAGTCATATTGTGAGGCTTAGATAATAGAAACCTCCCAAAAATGACCCCATTCTAGAAACTACACCCCTCAAGGTATTCAAAACTGTTTTTTCAAACTTTGTTAACCCTTTAGGTGTTCCACAAGAGTTAATGGCAGATGGAGAAACAATTTTGAAATTTATATTTTTTGGAAAATTTTCCAATATAATCAATTTTTTCCAGGAGTAAAACAAGGGTTAACTGCCAAACAACACTCAAAATGGGTTGCCCTGATTCTGTAGTTTGCAAAAACACCCCATATGTGGTCGTAAACTACTGTTTGGCCGAACGGTAGCACATAGAAGGAGGGGAACACCATATGGGTTTTGGAAGGCAGATTTGGCAGGACTGGTTTTGTTTATACCATGTCCCATTTGAAGCCCCCTGTTGCACCCCTAGAATAGAAATTTCAAAAAAGTGACTCCATCTAAGAAAGTACACCCCTCAAGGTATTCAAAACTGGGTTTACAAACTTTGTTAACCCTTTAGGTGTTCCACAAGAGTTAATGGCAGATGGAGAAACAATTTTGAAATTTCTATTTTTTGGAAAATTTTCCAATATAATCAATTTTTTCCAGGAGTAAAACAAGGGTTAACTGCCAAACAACACTCAAAATGGGTTGCCCTGATTCTGTAGTTTGCAAAAACACCCCATATGTGGTCGTAAACTACTGTTTGGCCGAACGGTAGCACATAGAAGGAGGGGAACACCATATGGGTTTTGGAAGGCAGATTTGGTAGGACTGGTTTTGTTTATACCATGTCCCATTTGAAGCCCCCTGTTGCACCCCTAGAATAGAAATTTCAAAAAAGTGACTCCATCTAAGAAAGTACACCCCTCAAGGTATTCAAAACTGGGTTTACAAACTTTGTTAACCCTTTAGGTGTTCCACAAGAGTTAATGGCAGATGGAGAAACAATTTTGAAATTTATATTTTTTGGAAAACTTTCCAATATAATCAATTTTTTCCAGGAGTAAAACAAGGGTTAACTGCCAAACAACACTCAAAATGGGTTGCCCTGATTCTGTAGTTTGCAAAAACACCCCATATGTGGTCGTAAACTACTGTTTGGCCGAACGGTAGCACATAGAAGGAGGGGAACACCATATGGGTTTTGGAAGGCAGATTTGGTAGGACTGGTTTTGTTTATACCATGTCCCATTTGAAGCCCCCTGTTGCACCCCTAGAATAGAAATTTCAAAAAAGTGACTCCATCTAAGAAAGTACACCCCTCAAGGTATTCAAAACTGGGTTTACAAACTTTGTTAACCCTTTAGGTGTTCCACAAGAGTTAATGGCAGATGGAGAAACAATTTTGAAATTTATATTTTTGGGAAAATTTTCCAATATAATCAATTTTTTCCAGGAGTAAAACAAGGGTTAACTGCCAAACAACACTCAAAATGGGTTGCCCTGATTCTGTAGTTTGCAAAAACACCCCATATGTGGTCGTAAACTACTGTTTGGCCGAACGGTAGCACATAGAAGGAGGGGAACACCATATGGGTTTTGGAAGGCAGATTTGGTAGGACTGGTTTTGTTTATACCATGTCCCATTTGAAGCCCCCTGTTGCACCCCTAGAATAGAAATTTCAAAAAAGTGACTCCATCTAAGAAAGTACACCCCTAAAGGTATTCAAAACTGGGTTTACAAACTTTGTTAACCCTTTAGGTGTTCCACAAGAGTTAATGGCAGATGGAGAAACAATTTTGAAATTTATATTTTTTGGAAAATTTTCCAATATAATCAATTTTTTCCAGGAGTAAAACAAGGGTTAACTGCCAAACAACACTCAAAATGGGTTGCCCTGATTCTGTAGTTTTCATAAACACCCCATATGTGGTTGTAAACTACTGTTTGGCCGAACGGTAGCACATAGAAGGAGGGGAACACCATATGGGTTTTGGAAGGCAGATTTTGCAGGACTGGTTTTGTTTATACCATGTCCCATTTGAAGCCCCCTGTTGCACCCCTAGAATAGAAATTTCAAAAAAGTGACTCCATCTAAGAAAGTACACCCCTCAAGGTATTCAAAACTGGGTTTACAAACTTTGTTAACCCTTTAGGTGTTCCACAAGAGTTAATGGCAGATGGAGAAACAATTTTGAAATTTATATTTTTTGGAAAATTTTCCAATATAATCAATTTTTTCCAGGAGTAAAACAAGGTTTAACTGCCAAACAACACTCAAAATGGGTTGCCCTGATTCTGTAGTTTGCAAAAACACCCCATATGTGGTCGTAAACTACTATTTGGCTAAACGGCAGGACATAGAAGAAGGAAGGCAGATTTTGGAAGGCAGATTTTGCTGGACTGGTTTATTGACACCATGTACCCTTTCAAGCCCCCTGATGCACCCCTAGAGTAGAAACTCCATAAAAGTGACCCCATCTAGGAAACTACGGGATAAGGTGGTTGTTGTTTTGGGACTATTTTTGGGGTAAATTTGATTTTTGGTTGCTCTATATTACTCTTTTTTGAGGCAATGTAACAAAAAAATGTAATTCTAAAATTGTTTCTACATTCACTATTTGGTTTTGTGGAACACCTAAAGGGTTAACATAGTTTGTAAAGTAACTTTTGAATACCTTGAGGGGTGTAGTTTCTTAGATGGGGTCACTTTTTTGGAGTTTCTAGTCTAGGCTACATCAGGGGGGGCTTCTAATGGGACATGGTGTCAAAAAAAAAACTGTCCATCAAAATCTGCCTTCCAGAAACCATATGGAGTTCCCTTCGTTCTATGCCCTGCCGTGCGGCTATATAACCATTTACGACCACATATGGGGTGTTTCTGCAAACTACAGAATCGGGGCAATAAATATTTAGTTTTGTTTGGCTGTTAACCCTTGCTTTATTACCGGCAAAATGGATTCAAATTGAAATTTTGCCCAAAAATTGGTGTTTTGGCACAGTTTTTATTTTATATTTTTAACACCGTTCATCCGAGGCGTTTGGTCAAAAGTTATTTTTATAGCGACGACTTTTACGCACGCGACGATGCCCAATATGTATGGCTCTCAGACTTTGGAGACACTAAGCAGGCATCCTAAAACTGCGGCCCTCCAGATATTGTAAAACTACAATTCCCACCATGCCCTGCTGATGGCTGTAGGTTGTCTGGGCATGCTGGGAGTTATAGTTTTACAACATCTGGAGGGCCGCAGTTTGAGGATGCCTGCTCTAAAACTAATATTTTTTGGGGAAAGAAAAATTGTTTCCGTGTCTCCAAAGTCTGAGAGCCATAGTGTTTTATGTTCTCTAGTGGACTGTTGAGGATTATAAAAATTTAGTACTCCATGGAAGTGTGATACTCCCTGAAGCAACCGTCAATGCAGAGGCCCGGATGATCGGGGCAAGTGTCACATTGAGTAGTGGTGTCCTTCCGTATCCCCCTCCTGCGACACACTCTGCACTTTTTTTGGGTTCGTCCCTTCTTTCCAGTATGGGGGACCACACCTGGAAAGTGTTGGCCAGGGACGATCCGGGCGCCTCCAATTCCCGAGGTACTCCGGCCTGCTCTTTCCCGGTCCGAAAAGATCAGGTCTTTGAGGACTGCCTCATAGAACTGGAGGAATGTCCCTGTGCTGCCAGCGCTTCGGGATAGTACAAAAGAGTTGTACATGGCAACCTGTACCAAGTAGACCGCAACTTTTTTGTACCATGCCCGGGTTTTGCGCATGGCGTTATATGGCGTGAGGACTTGATCAGAGAGATCAACTCCTCCCATATACCGATTGTAGTCGACGATACAATCGGGCTTGAGGACCGTTGCCGCGGTACCTCGCACAGGGACAGGGGTGGTGCCGTTACCGTGGATTGTGGACAGCATAAGGACATCCCTCTTGTCCTTATACCTGACCAGCAACAGGTTTCCACTGGTAAGGGCACGGGTCTCACCCCTGGGGATAGGTACCTGGAGGGGGTAGGCAGGGAGGCCGCGTTGATTTTTCCGCACGGTCCCACAAGCGAACGTGGATCTGGCGGCAAGGGACCTGAACAAGGGAATGCTGGTATAAAAGTTATCCACGTACAAGTGGTAACCATTATCCAGCAGTGGGTACATAAGGTCCCACACGAGTTTCCCGCTAACACCCAGAGTGGGGGGACATTCTGGGGGTTGAATACGGGAATCTCGCCCCTCGTACACACGAAATTTGTAAGTGTACCCTGAGGCACTCTCACAAATTTTGTATAGCTTCACGCCATACCTCGCCCGCTTTGTGGGAATGTATTGGCGGAAACTGAGTCTCCCCTTGAACGCAACGAGAGACTCATCAACCGCGACCTCCCTTCCAGGTACGTAGGCCTCCATGAATTTGGCCCCAAAGTGATCGATGACCGGCCGTATCTTATACAGCCGGTCATAGGCAGGATCACCTCGGGGTGGACATGCTGCATTATCGGAATAATGCAGACATTTCCGGATGGCCTCAAACCGTGTACGTGTCATGACCATACTGTACAGTGGGGTCTGGTATAGGACGTCCCCACTCCAGTATTGCCTGACACTGGGTTTTTGGACTAGACCCATATGCAGCACGAGGCCCCAAAATGTCCTCATCTCGGCTGCACTGACCGGCGTCCAGCCACCGGGTCTAGCCAAAACTGAGCCTGGGTTTTGAGCGACGAACTGTTGGGCGTACAGATTCGTCTGCTCCACCATCAAATTCACCAGTGGGTTACTGAAAAAAAAACTAAAATAGTCTATTTCAGTAAACCCCACTGTGGGAATCTGGATTCCAGGATTGCCAGCAAAATCCGGAATCTCAGGCTCAAAGTCCACTGGGGGACACCAGCTAAGTTCATCGGCAGGGGGCTCCGGTGGACTTATTTGGTGGGCCGGGAAACCAGTACGAACCCCAGGGCGGCTCGTACTAGTGTGGGCCACAGGATCCCTAGCATGTGGGGCCCCTGGCTCCGCCTGGTGGCGTCTCCGCCGCCTTGGTGGCTCATCGTCATCCGATGATGATGAGGAGGATGCGGATGACAAAAGGAATGTGGGGTCATCCTCATCCTCACTGGGGCTCTCAGAGTCGGAGGCAATCTGGGCGTATGCCTCCTCGGCCGAGAACATCCGGCGGGCCATGGGTGTGTGTGCGTGTAGGTGTGCGTGTGTGGAAACCTTTATTCTATGTGCGTGTGTGTGGGGGCAACGGGTGTTCACGTACTAAAAAAGGCAAAAAAAAAAGGGCAAGTGTTAGGAAAAAAAAAAGTTAAAACTTGCTGATCAGTGGTACAACGCTGATCAGCGGTCGGTGGGGTGGTGGGGCGGGCGATGCGCTAACACTGGACGGACGCAAAAAAGTGCCGGCCAGTCAGCGCACGCAAAAAAAAAAAAAAGTGGTGGTGAGGAAGGGGGGAGGCTGGTGTGGGGTGGGGGGGGGGGGGGGGGGGGGGGGGGGGGGGACAAGTGGCAGGGGGGGTCTGGGTTAGGGTTAGATGGATAGATGGAAGTTTGGAATAAAAGTTTTTTTTTTTTTTTTTTTTTTCCTAACTAACTTTTCCCTTCTTTCCCTGCCTAACGGTGCCTCTCCCTCACTGACCCTAACCTACCTGGGTGGCGATGGGTGCAGGAGGGTGATGGATGGCGATTAGGGGGACACAGGAGCTCGTTCTGGACGGTGCTGCACGGTCAGGGTGCTGGACAGGAAGAGGAGGGGAGAGAGGAGCGCAGGAAGTTTAAATCTCGCGCCTCTCTCCCCTGCACCAATCAGCACCCTGGACAGCGGCGTTCAGCACCAGGGCCAGCACCGCCTCTCCAAATCCTCGGACTGCGATAGGTGGTGTAAAATTACGCCACCGATCGCAGTCTTTTTCCGGTTCATCGGGTCACAGGACACCCGAATGGACCGGAAACGCAGAAAACCGCAGGTCTGAATTGACCTGCGGTTTTCTGCGATCGCCGATACGGGGGGGTCAAATGACCCCCCCCTGCGTTGTTACGGGATGCCGGCTGAATGATTTCAGCCGGCGTCCCGTTCCGATTAACCCCTGCGGCGCCGGAATTCCGAATTTAAGTCAGGACGTACCTGTACGCCCTTGGTCCTTAAGGACTCGGGAAATAGGGCGTACCGGTACGCCCTGCGTCCTTAAGGGGTTAAAAAGTCTCTTAAGATAAGCATGGTCCTCACTGGAGTGAAATTGCGCATTTTTTTGCGACTTTTTTGCGACTTTTTAAATAGTCCCAATAGTAAATCTGTCTAGAGATTAATTTACATAAGTAAACACGCCCACTTTCAGAAAACTGGCGAGCATAGTGCAGAGCAGTAAAAAGTCGCAAATTTGTGCGCAGTTTTAGCGTTTGCGCATTTTTTTGCAACTTTTTCACTCCATTATTCTGACTTGAGCTAATGATAAATCCGGCCCATAGTTTGCAAGTTTTTAACGCCACTTTTCAGAAACAAGGGAAATAATAAATCTCCCTCTATATTCATTCTGTTCATGGCTTACATCCAGTGGCACAACTAGAAATGACTGAGCCCCAGTGACATCATGACTAGTATCAATGGTCTGGGCGGGGCTAAGCTCCATTCAAGTGAACAGAGCTTAGCCACGCCCAGGCCAGTTGATACTAGTCGTGACGTCACTGGGCCTGCGGTAAACAGTAAGAAGGCTGCGCCAATGCCTTCTCAAACAGCTGATCGGCAGGGGTCCCGGGTGTCGGACCCCCACTGATCATCAGTTTAAACAAACTGCAGAACCCCTATAAGGCCCCTTTCACACGGGCGAGTATTCCACGCGGATGCAATGCGTGAGTTGAACGCATTGCACCCGCACTGAATCCCGAACTATTCATTTCTATGGGGCTGTTCACATGAGCAGTGATTTTCACGCATCACTTGTGCGTTGCGTGTAAATCGCAGCATGCTCTATTTTGTGTGTTTTTCACGTAACGCAGGCCCCATAGAAATGAATGGGGTTGCGTGAAAATCGCAAGCATCCGCAACCAAGTGCGGATGCGGTGCGATTTTCACGCACGGTTGCTAGGAGACGATCAGGATGGAGACCCAATTATTATTATTTTCCCTTATAACATGGTTATAAGGGAAAATAATAGCATTCTGAATACAGAATGCATAGTAAAATAGTGCTGGAGGAGTTAAAAAAAAATAAAAAATTATTTAACTCACCTTAATCCACTTGATCGCGCAACCGGCATCGCTTCTGTCTTCTTTCTTTGCTGTGTGCAGTAACAGGACCTGTGGTGACGTCACTCCGGTCATCACATGATCCATCACATGATCTTTTACCATGGTGATGGACCATGTGATGACCGGAGTGACGTCACCACAGGTCCTGTTACTGCACACAGCAAAGAAAGAAGACAGAAGCGATGCCGGCTGCGCGATCAAGTGGATTAAGGTGAGTTAAATTATTATTATTATTTTTTTAACCCCTCCAGCGCTATTTTACTATGCATTCTGTATTCAGAATGCTATTATTTCCCCTTATAACCATGTTATAAGAGAAAATAATAATGATCGGGTCCCCATCCCAATCGTCTCCTAGCAACCATACGTAAAAATCCCACCGCATCCGCACTTTCTTGCGGATGCTTGCGATTTTCACGCAGCCACATTCACTTCTATGGGGCCTGCGTTGCATGAAAAACGCACAATATAGAGCATGCTGCGATTTTCACGCAACGCACAAGTGATGCGTGAAAATCACTGCTCATGTGCACAGCCCCATAGAAATGAATGGCTCCGGATTCAGTGCGGGTGCAATGCGTTCACCTCACCATTCAGACGTCCGTAGTGCATTGCGGATCCGCAATACATCCGGCACCCCCATAGAACTGCAATATAATAAAATGTTCTATTTTTTTCAGGAGCCGTGGACCGAAAGATCGGGGGCGCGCTCTGGAAATGCGGATGCGGAGAGCACATAGTGTGCTCTCCGCATCCATTCCGTCCCCATAGAGAATGAATAGGACCGCACCAGTTCCGCAATTTGCGGAACGGATGCGGACCCATTATACATACGTGTGAATAGAGCCTAAGGCCTCATGCACACAAACGTATTTTCTTTCCGTGTCCGTTTTTGTGCGGACCGTATGCAAAACCATTCCTTTTTAATAGGGCTGCAAAAAAAAGGAAGGTGCATTCCGTTTCCGTATTTCCGTTCCTCAAAAAATAGAACATGTCCTATTGTTGTCCGCATTATGGACAAGGATAGTACTGTTCTATTAGGGGCCAGCTGTTCTGTTCAACAAAATACGGAATGCACACTGACGTCATACGTTTTTTTCGCTGATCCATTGTAACAATGCCTATCCTTGTCCGCAAACGGAAATACGAACATACGGAAACGGAATGCACACGGAGTAACTTCCGTTTTTTTTGCGAACCCATTGAAGTGAATGGTTCCGCATATGGTCCGCAAAAAAACGGAACGGACACGGAAAGAAAATACATTCCTGTGCAGGAGCACTTAGGCCTCCTGCACACGACCGTCTGGCTTTTTCAGTGTTTTGCGGTCCGTTTTTTGTTGTCGTTGTGTTACCGGTTTCGTTTTTCCATATGGCATAATTATGGCAGTATACTGTAATTACATAGAAAAAATTGGGCTGGGCATAAAATTTTCAATAGATGGTTCAGCAAAAACGGAACGGATACGGAAGACATTCCGTATGTGTTCCATTTTTTTTGCGGACCCATTGACTTGAATGGAGCCACGGAACGTCATTTGCGAGCAATAATAGGACATGTTCTATCTTTCAACGGAACGAAAAAACTGAAATACGGAAACGGAATGCATACGGAGTACATTCTGTTTTTTTTGCGGAACCATTGAAATGACTGGTTCCGTATACGGAAACGCAAAAAAACGGCCCGGAAATGTAAAAAAAACGGTCGTGTGCAGGAGGCCTTATGCTGAGATCAGTGATTTGAGGCATGAACTTGATACCAGGTCACTATTGGAGATTAGTATGCTGAACCGCATTAATGAGTTATCCAAAATGGTGTCAGACCTTTCCTTGTCCCATAGCTCACAGTCACATCCAAAGAAATCTGTGTTTCAACTAGGGCAACAGGGGGGCACTCCAGAGTCCATGAGATTGAATGTCCCAAGTCCTAGTTTAGGGAAATGTATGGGACAGAAATCTAACAAATACAAGAAAAAATGTAAAATTGTTAAAAGTGTTTCATTAGCTATGGAGCAGTAGAGAAAATCTGTGAAAAGTGAGATATGCACTGTAAAAAGCCCTAATCCTGATGTAGGATACAGTGCCAGCATAGCTTGGAGTGCTAAAAAGTTGTAGGCCTGTTGTAAATCCCACAGCAATGAAAATCACAGAAAATATTATTCTGTAAAATGTTTTACTTGAAATTAAATGGCCATATTTCTAAAAATTGTTACTCTGTAGTTAATATAAAACAGAGAACATATGATAAGCCCAGCTGGACTGGGAAACAAAATAAACATTTTTCTCCAAGGAAAAGTTATAGATACATGAATTATAGGAAAAAGGGTCTCTCGCAACCTGTTCTGATATACAAACTGACAATGGCCAGGAGAAGGTTCAATACAGTGGTAATTTGTGCAAAAATTACTATTCTAATGTAGTTTCACCTTGTGAATAGTCTGATCCTGGAGCTATTGTCTAGGCTAGGAGATGGTGCTGTTTATAGTTAACACCTTGTCTGTCTGTGTCCTTTTGTGTAGATGCGTGTCTTTGTTTCATGTGGCACCATATATTAGCATACAAAGGACTGGCTGCTCCCTCACAAACAGGATGTCTCAGTGTGGTATCTACCTGTCTCCAATAATATGCAATTGCACAAAATGTGCATATGTAATAAGCTGTATGTTGTGTAGCAAGCATATATAGCTGCACAGGAAAGGTGGAAAGGGGGACCCCATAAGGTTCACAGGGGGACATAATCTCTAAACACCCATACCTTTGTGTCTTTTATGTTATATCTGCAAGAGTTGTGTGTTATTTCTGGTGATATCAAGGCAACATACTGTAGGTGTGATATAAACTGAGAACAATTCCACAAGCTGGGGGAAAAGGGGAATATTGACCGTTGTCATATGATAATTGGTAATATTCCGCCTTTTTATACCAGTAAGGTCAGATATTGCTTTTGATAATTATTGATAATAATAAGCAATATCTATCCTGTTTCACCTTGTCATAAATTAGACACAGTCCGTGTGGCCATATTGATATCTACACCCGCCACTGGCTGGGGTAGATTTCAGTTCTTTTGCGGCAGAAAACTGGCCTCCTCCACCCACTTTTTTGGAAAGTGGTGAGGCTGGCAGAGAAATGGCGCTTGTGCAGAAAGTTTTGCACAGGTGGTATTCAAAAATTCGTAGACATGCGGCTTGCAACTTTTCCACACTACAAAAGGGGTTATCCAGTCCCTATAATGATCCTTAGAATGCCCGGGCCCCTCCTCTAGCGCATAATTACCAGCTCCCCGTCACCCGCGTCCCTTCAGATCCCTACACAGCTGCCGCTGCATCTCGCGGGTGCTAGGGAGCAGGTAATTATGCTCTAGAGGAGGGGTCCGGGCATTCTAGGGGTCATCATAGGGACTGGATGACCCATTTAAATTATAAATCTGTCCCATAGTTTCTAGTACAGAATGCCGCTGCAAGGCTGTTAACAAGCCAACCCCGCCATTGCCACATAACACCAACCCTTCGCTCACTACACTGACTACTGATAAAATGAAGAATTCTGTTTAAGATTGGCTTATTGACATTCAAATCCTTGCACAATCAAGGCCCTGGATACCTGAAGGACTTGTTGCAACTGCATCACACCCCCCACAATCTCAGATCAAAAGGATCTAATAACTTGATCACCCCCAGAGTCCACCTCAAAACCTTTGGAGACAGAGCCTTCTGTCATGCCGCCCCTACACTTTGGAACTCCCTGCCACACCCAATTAGGACATCTCCATCCCAGCAAGCATTTAAGTCCAAACTGAAAAGCCACCTATTTAGTCTAGCATTTATGAACACCTGACTATTTCCTCTGTAACTAGTGATGTCCGGTTCATGAACGAATCGTTTATTTGAATCGATTCAGTTCAGTGAACCGGAGGAGTCGATTCACTTGAATGATACGATCCGTTTGAAGCGGCTCTCAGTCCCAGCACACAGACACTGCAGACAGAGACGCTCAGCTCACGCTGGCAGCAGGAGCCTGAGGGAGGGACTGGGAGGAGTCAGTAATATGATCTTAGAGTGGAAGCTGCTTCTGCCAGCCCCTCCCCTCCCCGCCCACCAACCAATCACCGACCAGAGCTGAGGGGGCGAGGCCAGCACAGCACACTAGCAGCTCTGACTCGAGTCCTCTCGGAGTAGTACAGGGTCAGGGAGTCTAAATGAATCGAATGAGTCAAAAGAATCTAAAGATCCGACTCAGTTAGTGACTTATTCGATTCATTGAGTTAAAAGAGCCGTGAGTCAGACTGTAGAACAGGTAACATTTCACTGAGGCTGTCGGCTCTTGTTGCAACAGTGATAAGGAGCAGAGAGATAAGAGAAGGGACAGATGACACAGAGTTTAGATTACAGGTTGAATTAAATTAACCCTTTAGAATCAAATTGGCTTCTCAGGAGATTTATATGTTAAAGGCATCTCATTCAGTAGTACTGCCTATATATGCCTTTAACATATATATATCTCCTGAGAAGCCAATTTGATTCTAAAGGGTTAATTTAATTAAACCTGTAATCTAAACTCTGTGTCATCTGTCCCTTCTCTTATCTCTCTGCTCCTTATCACTGCTGCAACAAGATCCGACAGCCTCAGTGTAACCTGTTCTACAGTCTGACTCGCGGCTCTTTTAACTCAATGAATCGAATGAGTCACTAACTGAGTCGGATCTTTAGATTCATGTGACTCATTCAATTCATTTAGACTCCCTGACCCTACACTACTCCGAGGACTCGAGTCAGAGCTGCTAGTGTGCTGTGCTTGCCTCGCCCCCTCAGCTCTGGTCGGTGATTGGTTGGTGGGCGGGGAGGGGTGGGGCTGGCACTTGCGAGTCAGCTCAGCAGTCTGACTCACCAAGTGAACCGAAGATCCGATTCATGAATCGGTTCATTTGAATGAGCTGATTCAAATGAACCGATTCACCTAAAAGATCCGAACTTCCCATCTCTATCTGTAACACAGTCCAGCCTGCAACACTGTATTGATCTGAGACATATCTATGCGCTTTGAGTCCTATGGGAGAAAAGCGCTTTACAAATTTTATTATTATTGTTATTTATTATGAGGCTGTGAAAGTAGGAGACCAACAATTTAGACACTGGCCTTAATACCCCGGCACTGACGCTTGATGCACCTAAGCTATGTGGACGCCCCAGCCTCTACATAACTTAGCCTACTTCCACACTAGCATTTCTATTTTACGGTATTGAGATCCGTTATAGGGTCTCAATACCGGAGAGAAACTCTTCTGTTTTGTCCTCATTCATTGTCAATGGGGACAAAACATAACTGATCAAAACGGAGTGCTCCAAAAGCATTCCATTCCGTTTGGTTGCATTCTAATACCGGAGAGCATTCTGTCATGGGAAGCGTAGCAAGATGGATTCGTCATGATCCACAATGCAAGTCAATGGGGACGGATACGTTTTCTCTGACACCATCGAAAAGGATCCATTCCCCATTGACTTTCAATGGTGTTCATGACGGATCCATCTTGGAACCGGATCCGTTCATAATGGATGCAGATGGTTTATTATCAGTAATAGAAGCGTTTTTGCTGAGTCCTGCTGGATCCAGCAAAAATGCTAGTGTGAAAGTAGCCTTAGGGTACTTTCACACTAGCGTTTTTCTTTTCCGGTATTGAGTTCCGTCACAGGGGCTCAATACCGGAAAAAAACTGGAACCGGACACTCCCTGTCTGAAATTCACTTCGGGGATTTCACTACAACGAATGTCCATAAAATATAAACAACCTGTAAAAGAACATGTTGGAATGCAAACATAGATTAGTCCTGTTTTCCAACTTGGAATGGAGAAGATCTGCGAAGCTAGATACAGTCCTGTTCACCCTGCAGGGACGTTCTCGATGGGTAATATTAAAATGAGTTTGTTGATTGGTCTTGAGAACGTTTTAAGCTCGCCTTTCCTGAAGATCTTCAACTCTACCTTCCTGACCTTGCCATCCTTGCTAGGGAAAACCTTTGAAATTAGTCCGATAGGCCAGTCAATCCTTTCGGTTTGTTGCTCTTTCATCAATACGAGGTCTCCTTCCTTCAAGTTTGGTTTGTGCTGTTGCCATTTTCTTCTTCCTTGAAGAATACTGAGGTACTCCTTTCGCCACCTGTTCCAGAAGTAATCTGCTAGATATTGTACACATTTCCAGTGTTTTTGGTAGATGTTAGCATGAGTAAATTCTCCACTAGGTGTTAGCGTACTCTCAGTTTTTTGGGTAAGTAGAATAGCCGGAGTCAGTATGGCTGGTGTTTCAGGATCCATAGACACTGGCACAAGGGGTCTTGAGTTGATAATGGCCGAAACTTTGGCGAGAAGGGTGACTAGAGTCTCATGTGTGAGTCTTGACGAGTTTACATCCATCAGCATAGAATTTAAGATGTTGCGTGAGATGCCGATCATTCTCTCCAGGGAGCCCCCCATGTGGGAACTATGAGGAGGATTGAAAATCCAGGTGCAACCCTTTTCCACCAACTGATCTTGAATGGACTTGGCTGCACAACTTATCTGAAAACTGAAGGAGTCGGCCGAGAGATCCCATCTGACGCCCAAGCTCCTCTGCACAGGTGGACTGTCCAGTCCCAAGTTAATGTCCTTGAATCCTGGTGCATGATCGCCTGATTCGAAGGCCCTCATAACGGCCAGGCTGTTTGAAGCAATTTTGTGTAGTCTTAGTTTAGCTTGGTACAACATACTTTGAGTCCTTTTGAGCAGATCGATAGCCGCTTCTTCATTCGGTAGTGATTTGAGTCCATCGTCTATGTAGAAGTCCTTTTCTACAAAGTCTCTGGCGTCTTTACCATACTTGGATTCTCCCTCTAATGCAGCGCGCCAAAGGCGAAGGTGAAGGGCTGTTTCCAAATACGTGTACCCTCATTCGATATTCTGCCATCTCTGCGTTGGTTTCGTTATTCTTGTACCACAGAAACGTGAGGAAATTCCGGTGGTCCTCTCTGACTACGAAACAGTGGAACATCTGTTCAATGTCGGCGGTGATGGCAACGAGCTCTTTTCTGAACCTCATCAGCACTCCAACTAGGTTATTCGTCAGATTAGGACCTGTGAGGAGGACATCATTAAGAGATACACCTCGATGTTTGGCGCTTGAGTCGAAAACAACCCTAATTTGATTAGGTTTCCGTGGGTGATACACTCCAAATGAAGGCAAGTACCAGCACTCGTCGTTCTTCCCTAAGGATGGAGCTGGTTCTGCATGGTTGTTGCGGAATATTTTGTCTATAAAGGCAATGATGTATTCTCTCATCTCAGGCTTACTGTTCATGGTACGCTGAAGAGAGTTAAATCTAGACAGAGCTTGTTCCCTGTTGTTCGGGAGTCTCATCCTGGTAGCTCGGAAGGGTAATGGAGAAACCCAGTGATTGGTTTCGTCTTTAAGGAACTCATTGTCCATTATCTTGATAAATTCTCTGTCCTCTACTGACAAAGCTACTTTATCATCGTCCTTGCTTGTGTGAAAGACTAATCTTCCCAAGTTGTCGGCAAAGAAGGGAGGAATGTCGTCAGGTGGTTGTATGAGGTCTGGAGGCTTCTCTTTCACCTCATAGTGATGAAGGCAAGGCTTAATGCAAGTTGTGCGTCCATCTCCACGCATGTACGTTTTGAAAGAGCGGATTCTTGGTTGATCCAAGCATACATTTCCTATGACCACCCATCCCAAGTCCAGTCTCTGGGCGTATGGTGCATAGTCGGGACCATTACACTGTTGACGCACCTTGTGTACCCTTAGATTGTCTCTGCCTAGCAGGAGTAGAATCTCGGCGTTGTTGTCCATAGGTGGGATAACGTTGGCTAGGTGCCTTAGGTGTGGATGGTGAAATGCAGCTTCCGGGGTAGGAATTTCATCCCTATGGTTGGGTACTTGATCGCATTCGATCAGCGTCGGTAGAGGTATTTCCGTATTTCCACTGACGGAACAAGCAATGAATCCTTGTGCCCTCCTGCCGCTAGTCTCTATGCGACCCGAGCAGGTGTTTAAGATGTAGGGTTCTGACGGTCCCTTTATTCCAAAGGCTTCAAAGAATTTAGGTCCTGCTAGGGAGCGGTTGCTTTGGTCGTCAATGATGGCGTATATTTTTACTGCCTTTTCTGGTAGCCCCTCCGGGTAGACCTTGATTGGGCATATGCGGGCACAACATTTCTCACTCTGGCCCTCCCCACATACGTCCAAGCATGAGCAGGAAACAGCAGTGGCTGTGTTAGCGTGGTTCTGGGGCTCCCCGCCATGACTTTGAGCAGGACTGGTGGTGACAGCAGCAGGTGAATCCCTTGTGAGTGGAGTTGGGTGCATAGCTGAGGCATGTCTTTCACTATGACACTCCTCAAACTTGATAATGGATTTACAGTCCTTAGCCATGTGCTCCAATGAAGCGCAGAACCTGAAGCATACCCCAAGCTCGGTGAGGACTTTCTTGCGCTCATGTATGGTTTTGGATCTAAATCCTCTGCATTTGTTCAGTGAGTGTGGTTTTTTATGAATGGGACATTCACGATTGAAGGCCTTGTCTCCTGATGAGGTAGGGTACTGTTTACCAGTGGGTACTGCAGATGATGGTAGGTTAGTCTTTCTAACATTCACGCTGCTCTTAAAGTCTCTGTGTTTATGCACAATACTTTCATACCTTGATGATGGTGTCACTGAAGCTGTAGTATTGAACTCCAGGAAGTCGAGGCTGGACTGTTCATCAATGAACCTACAGAAATGAATAAATGGGGGAAAAGTGACGTCATGCACTCTTTTGTACCTTGAGACTGATGCCGCTCATTTCTCTTGCAGGCTGTATGGTAACTTCACGACAATTGGGTTCACCCCATGGGCTGTATCCAGGTAGCACAGCCCGGACAGACGAGGGTCTCTTTTGGCAAGCTCCAGCTCCATGAGCAAATCACTTAAATCCTGAAGCTTGTGGACATCCTTGAGACTGATCTTGGGGACGTTCTGCAGTCTCCTGAATAGTGCCTTCTCTATTGCTTCAGCACTGCCAAAGGTGCGTTCGAGTCTCTGCCAGGCTGCAGCGAGACCTGCTTCTGCTTGTCCCACATAGACAGTTCTAAGGTTCTTGATGCGATTTGTGGAGCCTGCGCCAAGCCAGTTGGTCAAGAGGTCGAGCTCCTGCTCTGCGGTTAGGTTGAGGTTGGCGATGGCGGCTTCGAAGGTTGCCTTCCAGGATCTGTAGCTCTCCGCACGGTCATCAAATTTTGAGAGACTGGTGTTAATTAGCTCTCTGCTCACCATAAACCTGGCAAACTCAGACATATCTGATTTCTCACTGCTTGTTGCCATGACAACTTGTGATGCCCCTGGGGCGTATAGGCTTTGTGGCGTGAAAGGGTGAGATGCTTCCGGGTAGAATGATGTTGCTGCAGGGTTGAGCTGTGGTCTAGTGTTAAAGCAGCCCTAAATTAGGGCATTTTAGATACACTCTGGTGTTCCAGATCAATGTACCCCCCCCCAGGGGTTAATATCCACGCGTGGCTGAGAGACTGAACACTGACACAAAAGTTGGTCAAAGCAATCTCTAACTTTATTTAAATCAGGTAAGCCGTATTATACATCTTCAGAAGAGGGCAGTCCTCACTGAGGCTTAAACATTGTTTCATTGGTCAAAAAGGAAGAAGAGATAAGAGAGAGGCGATAATACACCTGCATCTGCGCAGAGAATACCACTTTGGAATGTGAACTAATGTAAACATCTCGTTACCATCGCCATTTTGTAATGGATTCTATTCTAACAATAATACTGCATACGTCATATGTGACACTTCAAAGAGGTGCTTCTCTATAGGCAGTGAATAATATATATCATCAAGCCATATTATTGGCTTACGCATCTCTACCACACTCTATGGGACACCTGCAAGAAGATGAGAAATCAGACACTTCTTACAGCCCAGCACTTTGCCCCCCTCTCTCTCCTCTCTAGCCTTGAAACAAAGAGAGGGATGGGGGGGGAGGCACTTGGAGAAGAAAAAGTTTAACTCATTACAGTCCTAGATATACAAAAAATATAGAATAAAATTCACATATCTTTAACAGTCCCCCCTTGAATTTCATTCTCTCCCTAAACCTAATCATCTGTCCCAATGCTCCGCCTCCTTTTCACCAGCTTCCACGACAAGTCATTCCTAGCGAACAACCTCCCGTGACACTGGATTTGAGCACGGGGAAGTCAGATGATCTTTCCCTAACCGGCGTTGACATTATATGGGGGGGACTGGAGGTCATCAGTGCTTCTGATTTTCTGGATCGATGTTTTCATACAATTTTTCATATTCTTTTGAGTCATGATCAACAGTCACACAAGGGAAAACCAGTCTCAACACTTCCTTGAAATCAATCCAATTATGCTTTTCTTTGTGCTTCACTGTGCTTGTGGTCAACAACACTCGGAATGGACCATCAAACCAGGGTTTTAGGACTTTCCTAACGTGTCTTTTTCTACCACCCAATCTCCAGACACAAGTGGGTGGGTTCCTGGTACTTTATCAAAACCTGGAAGTGAAGCAAAAACTCGAAAATGTACTTTAGTCAAATGCTTGTACAAACTGATCACATAATCTGTCAGACAACCATGTTGCATCTGAAGCTGCTGTGGGAAATAAATCCTATCCTAGGGGCTGACCCAAAAAGGACCTTATAAGGACAAAGGCCTGTCTCACGGTTAGGCGTATACCTTACTAAAAGAGGGCTACCAACAGGCACTCTAAGGCTTTTGAATCTTTAACTTAGTGTCCCGTTCAGTTCCTTTTTCCCTACTCTACTGCTGCTTTGTGGATGGTACAAAGCATGTAAGGCCTGTCCTACACCCAAAACCTTCATCATCTCCTGCATCACTTCACCTGTGAAGTGAACACCTGTGTCACTTTCAATGCTGAAAACAAGTCACATATCAATACATACTCATACATGCCCACCTTGTGTAGTTGAAGGTAGTCTGTAAACGTTGAAACAGATACAAAAAGCAAGACGTGTTTCTTGGGTACCTTAACCACCTTGTCCACGTTGTTGTGGGCACAACCGTTTATCCTTCAGTATGTCTGACTGTTACAGTGCTGAACCCTGGGGCGTACCATATGCTACGTACTAAATCACACATAGCAGTTTATTAGAGGGACCTGGGAAGGTAAAGTTTCCCTTCTTATTTGTAGTCCCCCCTTTTCCATCCACCAGTCCCTTTCCTCCTTCCCCATCTGGTTCTGTAAGGTCTTAAGAACTTTTGGGAAACAGGAGTTATTTCAGGGACTTGAACTGTGGCCACTTAAGACAGGGGTCTGCTTAGGTAATTTGGCAGCCATTTTTGCCGCCTGATCTGCCGTGGCTTTCCCCTTTGGCTCCTCTGCATCTGTTTACAGTGGCCTTTTGTTGCTATCATCACCTCTCATGTTAGTGACAAGAGGGCTTCCATCAGAGACCTCACTGCTTCCCCATTTTCGATGGGTTTACCTGAAGCGATCAAGGAGTCTCTGGCTTTCCATGTGGGCCCATAGTCATGGGCTATACCAAAGCACACCTGGAATCAGTGTAAATGTTGGCTGTTTTCCCATCTACATATCTGCAAGCCATCTTCAGAGTCTTTTAGCTCCACTTCTTGAGCAGACATGTGTGGTAGTTCACGTTTAATCACCACTGCCCAACCTGTGTAGTACCTGCCATCCTGGCCATACCTCGATCCATCCACAAAGAGCACATGATCTGGATTACCTAATGGCTGATTTACCAAATCCCACTACCTCTTGTGACATCATCTGCAAACAGTCAGGAGCCTCTTCCTTTGACCTGGAAGAAAAGTTTAAAGTGCGGTGCCCTAACTCTTCCCTTCCCTTCTTTGGTCCAGAGGCAACAGGGTGGCTGGGTCCAAAGTATTACACCTTTGGAGAGCAACATTGTCAGGCAACAAAATGGAACACTGCATTCTCAAATAACGGGCAACAAAACAATCATTTGGATTGTATGTTCATGAGGATAGATGTAATATCACCATCACTTTGTGGTTCAGAGCTATCTCAGAGCTTTCATCAAACATAGCTAATACAACTACTACAGCTCTGATGCAGAAAGGGGCACCGCTGGCCATGGGATCAAGTCTGGCTGAATAATATGCTACGGGGCGTTATTGCTGTCCATGCAGTTGGGTGAGGACAGCTGAGTCATGGCCACTCACTTCATAGCAATACAATCTAAATGTAATAATCTGATAGTACATTGTGGGGGAACACAAAATTGCCAGTTCTAGGCATAAAAAGGATCTACCACCTCATCTGTGAGGCGGTAGGGACTAAAGGACAAATCAATCGCAGTGGAGTGAGTAGGGGTAATGGGAACCTGAGCCAACAAGGTGTGTGTATCGGGCACGCTGTGGGTGTTAGAAACTGTGACTTCATTAACGGCATGTAGGTCATGTACCATCCAATGGTGAGTGGTTTTGCTTTTTTCAGCTTCTGGGAGTACTGATACAAACATGGACCAGGGAATTTTATCACCAATGGCCAACAAACAAAGTTCCTGGTCGTTGAGGGCACCTGTAAGCTTCACAGTGCCGTCCTCCTGATGTGAGATACCAGAATGTACTTTTGCATGCAAATCTGCTCCTAGGAGGCAACAAGGGGCGTTACCACTGACCAGCAAACGGGCAAGCGCATCTTGGTTAGGGGCAAATCTAATGTGGATGGTTTCTGTTGAAAAGGGAACGTACTACTTTCCCATCCACTTCTACCCAAAGACTGGTGTGCTTGGAGAGTAAATCAGGGGAGGCCATGTTTGCTGTGCACAACTGTCTTGGCTGCTCCAGTATCTATCAAAAACGGGACTACTTCTTTATCACCCAGAGTGAGGATATCATTGGGCCAGACTGAATCTGCTTAAAATGTTTAAAAGTAGAGCCAATACTGGATTTCCTGTTTCCTAATCTTGATCTAACTCCCCCCCCCTCCCTGTCTTTGTGTTCTCCTTATAACAACAAAACATGGGTGTCTGTGGGGACGGACAGTGATCCGGGCATGGTCAACAGTGTGGATGAGGAGTACCACACACAGCACAACACTCTCTCTTCTGGGATCTGGGTCCCACAGACTCTGCAGGCCCATCACAGGGTGGCAGACTTACTTTTTCCTCACTTCAATGAGGCGTTTGACTTCAGGGCTGTAGCAATGCCAAAGGAACACTACCTATGGTTGGCACCACTGAACCACCCAATGTCGCTTGATGTTACTCTGCATTTTGGCTTACAGAAGTATCCAACTTTCCCTATCGCGGAATTAATAGACTGGAAAACAAAACAGGACTTCTCATCTTCCATGGGAGTGTCTTATAACTAGGGGATGGGCACAAGGGCTGTCGTTGTCTGTAATGTCCACCCCTTTCAGTCGGACGCTGTGGTCTTCCTTTTGTCTGTTAGTAATGTGCTAGCTATCTATAAGAACAGAGCTCTGATGTTTAGCACAACACTTAACATGTAACACGTAACTTCAAAGATTGAAACAAACAGATCTGACAATACAGACATGAACACACAAAGGGCCCATAAAAACTTTTCATTGACTTCGATATAAAAAAAATGTACAGCTTGATCAATGCTGTTGGCACCAATAAAAACCCAAAAGCTTCCAAGAAAAAATAAAATAAAATCCTCAATGCGCATATTATTAAAAAATAAATAAATACCGTACTCCATACGCATTCATATACATTTTCATGTACTCATTTTCATTAACAGCTCATAATCAGTCTTCACACATATTCGCCTCAATTACAACTCAAAGCCACACCCATTCACATTCCACTGAATCATTTATGTCTTCCAACCCACATTGTTTCATCCCAAAACTTGCAGCACAGACAAACACAGCTTTCCACACCACACCCAGAATTGCTGATGGTCTGTCGCTGTAAGACAATATACATGTTATAAATCATACAGTCATTTTGTTAAAAGCTGGATTCCCACAGTGCACTGCTTGGGAAAGAAGAAAGAAGATTATTGAACAATTCTTTATCTATAATAATAATATTACACATATAACATCACTTACTCAATACGATTCTCTGCCCCCATTTTTCCCTCCCCCCATTTTCCTGCTCCTCTTATCTCAGGAATGTTTCTGTGTGAAGGGGGGGGGGGGGGGGGGAGTGAATCTCTCTATTTCACAGTTCCTGACTGTCTTTTTGTCCCTCCAGTTGCGGCACCTAATAATCATTCCGCTTTCCCCGACACTGCTCTGTTTTCTCACTCGTTAAAACTCCCCCTTCAACATCACCGGAGTTCTGATGCCCTCAGTCTGTAAGCTCTAACTTCAGTTTCTTACAGATTTTCATCCCTGTTGCCAGCCGGGCGACCTTCTGTCCGGGGCCACACTTTCTCTAACATTCTTTGTCACATTTTAACTTTCAATTCTCCATACCACATCCTATAATCTCCCTCTTTATAATACTGGGACTGACCCATCTTAACAACAGTATTACAAACTGACACACACACAAAACAGAGGAGTGATCAGCACCTTTAACCCTTTCCTACGCAGACAAAGGATTCACCCTCCCCACTGGTTTGCTCAAATCTGACTATCACGTCTGACTAGTCAGCCGGGACTCCCCGCACATCTTCAGGCGGCTCCGTCGCGTCTTCCTGGGGTCAGGTCAGGTGGAGAATATCTCCGCAGTCTTCCCTTTCGGGTCATACGGCTCCACGGTCTCCCTGAGGTCAGGTCAGGTGGAGAATATCTCTGCAGTCTTCCCTTAGGTCAAGGGTCATACACCTCCACGCGTCTCCCTGTCAGGTCAGCCGGAGTTTACTTTGTCCCACACCTCGGCGCTACAGCGCCCCCTTCCAAACCAGGAGGTTACGGTCCCCTCCCTTTGTCTGTGGTTTTACCGTCTGTGCTCAACTCACTCCTCGCATATATCACAGACACACATAAAACATATACACACCAGAGTGATCTATGATTTCAGACTATGGTTCTATGGACCCCAGGCTTTCAGCATTACAGCCGACTACTATACTTACATGGGTACCACCCCACAGCGGACTGAGCTATCTGAGCATGACAAAGTAAATAGCAGAAAGGCAGATGAGAAAAAAAGTTTTCTCACCTTTCTTTGAGGTTGCAATCCTCTCCCCTCTGCCGTTCGTCAAGCTCAGGGGCCCGTCTTGTCAGCTGTTTGATGCTACATTCGCCCTTAGGGCCCCACGTTGGGGGCCATTTGTTAAAGCAGCACTAAATTAGGGCATTTTAGATACACTCTGGTGTTCCAGATCAATGTACCCCCCCAGGGGTTAATATCCACGCGTGGCTGAGAGACTGAACACTGACACAAAAGTTGGTCAAAGCAATCTCTAACTTTATTTAAATCAGGTAAGCCGTATTATACATCTTCAGAAGAGGGCAGTCCTCACTGAGGCTTAAACATTGTTTCATTGGTCAAAAAGGAAGAAGAGATAAGAGAGAGGCGATAATACACCTGCATCTGCGCAGAGAATACCACTTTGGAATGTGAACTAATGTAAACATCTCGTTACCATCGCCATTTTGTAATGGATTCTATTCTAACAATAATACTGCTTACGTCATATGTGACACTTCAAAGAGGTGCTTCTCTATAGGCAGTGAATAATATATATCATCAAGCCATATGATTGGCTTACGCATCTCTACCACACTCTATGGGACACCTGCAAGAAGATGAGAAATCAGACACTTCTTACAGCCCAGCACTTTGCCCCCCTCTCTCTCCTCTCTAGCCTTGAAACAAAGAGAGGGATGGGGGGGGGGGGAGCACTTGGAGAAGAAAAAGTTTAACTCATTACAGTCCTAGATATACAAAAAATATAGAATAAAATTCACACATCTTTAACACTAGCCTAGGCAAGGAAACACCTGGTAGCCATCTTGCTGTAATAACTGCCCTTGAGAGGGCGCATCTGGGCGACTGTTATTGGATTGCTCGGGTGCTGTGGGTAGAGCTGACTTGGAGGTCGCATCGCATCAGTATGTGGAAAATTTACGCAAGCACCTTCAGTATGTGTAGTGTCCCACTATGTAAAGGTGGGCACTACTAAGGGTCAATTTGTTCCCCACCTCCTGTGGGAGATTGCTTATTGTATTTTGTATTGTATGACTGCATATTTCCATGTTAATTCCTGTGTACCAGGCCTGCTAGGGGTGTAGTTTCTCCTCCTGAGCTGTAGAGGGAGCTAGGGAACCCCCTAGTATATATAGTTAGGCCCAGACAGGAAAGCTGAGTTCAGTCTAGTCCAGGAGGCTAAGCAGTTCAGTCTAGCCTGCCTGAAGTCCTGAGTAAGTGAAGCTCAGAGGTTAGTCCAGGAGAAGAAGATCCTCCTGAGTTATCCTGCACCCTGCAGAGTACAGAGCAGTGCTAATCCTATCCAGCCAAGTGGAAAGCTGAGGGGCAGAAGTTTGTCAGCAAGAGAATTGATACCAGAGGAGGTTTCCCTACCCAAGGATAAAGCCAGCTATTAGGTATACGGGCCTTGGAGAAAGCCAGACAGGATTCTGCAGAAAGTACAGCCTGATCTGTGAGTTTAATTCCCCCTGAGTTGTCTTGCTAGGATTCTACCTCCCACCTAGGTAAAGCCTGCCTGCTACTAAATATTCTTCATATGGAACTGTTTGGAGTTTGTACATAGTTTGAACTGTTCAGTAAAGAAGAATTCTAGTTCACTGCAATCGTGTGTACCTCCATTATTCCTCCTAACAATCGGTGTGCCACCGTTACCGGCACTGGCGTCACGAACTGTAAGGGATCTTGCCACAGGCACGCTAAACCTTCAACACCCAGGGCGCCTCACCTATCACCCGGCCTGGTCCCTATATTTAGAGAGTGCCCCAGAGGATCTACGTGCCAGCCTCTTCATCACTGACTGTACGCCTGCCCAGGGTATACTACAAACTGTGAGTACTAAGATTAACCCTCGGTCTGTTAATTGACCCCCGTGACCTCACACTCGCTCACCCTGAAGGACTGGCGTACTGCATATTTTGGCGTCGCGAACAGGATTCGAATATTTCTACGCCATAGTGGAATCTGAACTGTGTGCCATAATTGCCTACTAAGTGATTCATGCATTGTTTATCTGAAAATTTTGGGGCCAAAGAACTGTGGAAAATCGCAGTGTGAATTGTGGACTGTTTGCTGGTTTCCGAGCCACCGCTTGCTGTCAGTGAATCGACAGCGTTATGCTTCAAGATGGCCGCTTAAGCTGTCTGGAATTATTGTTGTGCCATCGTTGTGTCCGTCTGGCGCAAAAAAGAAGAGAAGGCGCCGCCCTGCCTGCAAAGAAGATACAGCCTACCGCGAATCTTGAAGCTTAGGGAGGCCACGCCTATCTCCTGACGCTGCGTGTGGGACCTCAGCACGACGTAATCACGTACCTCGCGAGACTCGGACTGCTCATCACCGGAGTGAGTAAAGCTTCGGTATTAACCGGCCCATTTGTGTAAAAGTGCCGGGGAGATTCCGATCCTTGCTGGAAGTCTGGGGGAGATCCCTCATTAGTAATAAAGGACTCGATTCAGGGAACGCACGCCCAAATTGGATTTTGGCCTGCTCCGCCGGTCCTTAACCCCTTAAGGACCTAGGACGTACCGGTACGCCCTATTTCCCGAGTCCTTAAGGACCCAGGACGTACCGGTACGTCCTGACTTAAAATCTGTATTCCGGCGCCCCAGGGGTTAATTGGAACGGGATTTCGACTGAAATCCTTCAGCCGGCATCCTGTGACAACGCCAGGGGGGGTCATTTGACCCCCCCCGTATCGGCGATCGCAGCAAACCGCAGGTCAATTCAGACCTGCGGTTTGCTGCGCTTTTTGCAGTTTCTGATCGCCGCGGTCCCTGACCGCGGCGATCAGAAACTTTAGCGTGGCTAAAATAAATATTTTTCACCCCCCCCTGCACCCCTGCACGATTTTATGCCGGAGGGTGGTGCGGGGGGGGGTGTCGCATGCGGTGGGGGCGGTGCGGGAGGCGGGCGGTGCGGCAGGCGGGATCGCGATCCCCCGCCCGCCTCCCCATGAACGATCGTTGGCTTCTAGTGGTTGTACCAGGGTGCCAGCACATTGCTGGCACCCTGGTATAAACGGCTGACATGTGTGAAGATGTCAGCCGTTTAACCCTTTCCATACCGCGGTCCGTACGGACCGCTGTATGGAAAAAGTTAACTGTCATCGGTCAGGGAGCTCCCTCCCTCTCCATCGGGGGGCTGCTGTGCCTTTGCAGCCCCCCGATGGAGAGGGAGAGAGCCCCCAGAGAGCCCCCCTCAGCCCTGTGCTTACCCTTCCCCGTCTGCGAAGTTCTGAGCAGACGGGGAGGGTTCCCATGGCAACAGGACGCCTGCTCAGGCGTCCTGCTGTCCATGGTGCTGAACAGATCTGTGCTGAAAGCATAGATCTGTTCAGTGTAAGTAAAATACAGTACAGAACAATATATATTGTTCTGTACTGTATTATACAGACACCAGACCCACTGGATCTTCAAGAACCAAGTGGGTCTGGGTCAAAAAAATGTAAAAAAAAAGTGAAAAAAGTTAAGATAAAAAAAAAACATTTATCACTGAATAAAAATTAAAAAAATAAAATAAACTACACATATTAGGTATCGCCGCGTCCGTAACGACCTGATCTATAAAATGGTCATGTTACTTTCCCCGCACGGTGAACGCCATAAAAATAAAAAAATAAAAACTATGAGAAAATTGAAATTTTGCCCACCTTACTTTCCAAAAAAGGTAATAAAAGTGATCAAAAAAGTCGCATGTACGCCAAAATAGTACCAATCAAACCGTCATCTCATCCCGCAAAAAATGAGACCCTACTCAAGATAATCGCCCAAAAGCTGAAAAAACTATGGCTCTTAGACTATGGAGACACTAAAACATGATTTTTTTTTTTTCAAAAATGAACTCATTCTGTAAAACTTACATAAATAAAAAAAAAGTATACATATTAGGTATCGCCGCGTCCGTATCGACCGGCTCTATAAAAATATCACATGACCTAACCCCTCAGATGACCACCGTAAAAAAATAAAAATAAAAACAGTCTAAAAAAAGCCATTTTTTGCCATCTTACGTCACAAAAAGTGTAATAGCAAGCGATCAAAAAGTCATATGCACCCCAAAATAGTGCCAATCAAACCGTCATCTCATCCCGCAAAAAATGAGACCCTACTCAAGATAATCGCCCAAAAACTGAAAAAACTATGGCTCTTAGAATATGGAGACACTAAAACATTTTTTTGGTTTTAAAAATGAAGTTATTGTATAAAACTTACATAAATAAAAAATAATGTATACATATTAGGTATCGCCGCGTCCGTGACAACCTGCTCTATAAAATTACCCCATGATCTAACCTGTCAGATGAATGTTGTAAATAACAAAAAAAAAAAAACGTGCCAAAAAAGCTATTTCTTGTTACCTTGCTGCACAAAAAGTGTAATATAGAGCAACCAAAAATCATATGTACCCTAAACTAGTACCAAGAATACTGCCACCCTATCCCGTAGTTTCTAAAATGGAGTCACTTTTTTGGAGTTTCTACTCTAGGGGTGCATCAGGGGGTCTTCAAATGGGACATGGTGTCAAAAAAAACAGTCCAGCAAAATCTGCCTTCCAGAAACCGTATGGCATTCCTTTCCTTCTACACCCTGCCGTGTGCCCGTACAGCGGTTTACGACCACATATGGGGTGTTTCTGTAAACTACAGAATAAAGGCCATAAATATTGAGTTTTGTTTGGCTGTTAACCCTTGCTTTGTAACTGGAAAAAAAAATTAAAATGGAAAATCTGCCAAAAATGTGAAATTTTGAAATTGTGTCTCTATTTTCCATTAAATCTTGTGCAACACCTAAAGGGTTAACAAAGTTTGTAAAATCAGTTTTGAATACCTTGAGGGGTGTAGTTTCTTAGATGGGGTCACTTTTATGGAGTTTCTACTCTAGGGGTGCATCAGGGGGGCTTCAAATGGGACATGGTGTCAAAAAACCAGTCCAGCAAAATCTGGCTTCCAAAAACCAAACGGCGCACCTTTCACTCTACGCCCCGCTGTGTGGCCGTACAGTAGTTTACGGCCACATATGGGGTGTTTCTGTAAATGGCAGAGTCAGGGCAATAAAGATACAATCTTGTTTGGCTGTTAACCCTTGCTTTGTTAGTGGAAAAAATGGGTTAAAATTGAAAATTAGGCAAAAAAATGAAATTCTCAAATTTCATCCCCATTTGCCAATAACTCTTGTGCAACACCTAAAGGGTTAACGACGTATGTAAAATCAGTTTTGAATACCTTGAGGGGTGTAGTTTCTTAGATGGGGTCACTTTTAGGGAGTTTCTCCTCTAGGGGTGCATCAGGGGGCTTCAAATGGGACATGGTGTCAAAAAAACAGTTTATAAAAATCAGCCTTCCAAAAACCAAACGGCGCACCTTTCACTCTACGCCCCGCTGTGTGGCCGTACAGTAGTTTATGGCCACATATTGGGTGTTTCTGTAAACGGCAGAGTCAGGGCAATAAAGATACAATCTTGTTTGGCTGTTAACCCTTGCTTTGTTAGTGGAAAAAATGGGTTAAAATGAAAAATTTGACAAAAATATGAAATTCTCAAATTTCCTCCCCATTTGCCAATAACTCTTGTGCAACACCTAAAGGGTTAACAATGTATGAAAAATCAGTTTTGAATACCTTGAGGGGTGTAGTTTCTTAGATGGGGTCATTTTTGGGTGGTTTCTATTATGTAAGCCTCGCAAAGTGACTTCAGACCTGAACTGGTCGCTAAAAATTGAGTTTTTGTAAATTTCTGAAAAATTTCAAGATTTGCTTCTAAACTTCTAAGCCTTATAACATCCCCAAAAAATAAAATATCATTCCCAAAACAATTCAAACATGAAGTAGACATATGGGGAATGTAAAGTCATCACAATTTTTTGGGGTATTACTATGTATTACAGAAGTAGAGAAACTGAAACTTTGAAATTTGCTAATTTTTTTCAAATTTTTGGTAAATTAGGTATTTTTTTGTGCAAAAAAAAAAAATTTTTTGACTTCATTTTACCAGTGTCATGAAGTACAATATGTGACGAAAAAACAATCTCAGAGTGGCCTGGATAAGTCAAAGCGTTTTAAAGTTATGAGCACTTAAAGTGACACTGGTCAGATTTGCAAAAAATGGCCTGGTCCTTAAGGTGAAAATGAGCCCGGTCCTTAAGGGGTTAAAGGGCCATACCCTCTCCATGGTCACCCCTAACAACGGCCTGTGAGAGCGAAGTCCAGCGTGAGTCTGCCTGCAGAGCTTGCATCCCTAGACCCCGCCATGTCCGCATCTGCGGAAACAGGGCAAGTGGCCCCCAACGAGCCTTCTGCAACTAACGCAGCTGAGAACAGGGCGCCCGCCGCTGCGGCAGCATCTAGCCTGATGCCGCTGACCATGCCATATTATTGTGGGGCCCTCTGGTTCCCGCGATATTACGGGGAAACCCACAACTTGAAAGACTTTAAAGATCAGATCATGGCATTATTCCAGATCTATCCTATCTCCGCTGAGCAACAGATGGAAATTCTCTTAGCGCAGTTAGAAGGGGCCGCCCGCGAGCAGCCAAGAGCCTCGTGACCGTATCTCAAGGTAAAGTGCCTGTCCGTATGATTAATTTCAGTGATCACCCTGTTGCTCTCTCTAAGCACTGGCCTGTTGCTCAGCTTTTCCAGGTATCCTTCCAGGATGTTATCCGTCTGCCTGCCACTGAGACGTCTCAAACTGCACAGAGCAGCAGCGCCCCTGCCAGCGCCTCTTCAGTATCCTGGTGGGCTGAACTTCATGTGGGGAACGAATTGACCCCGAAGAATCAAATAGGAGTCCTGAATCTGGTGAAAGAGCACCACCAGGCCTTTAGCAAGCACTCCACAGACTATGGAGAGGTCAGTGTAATCAAACACACCATACCCACTGGCTCTCATCCTCCTATCAAGGAGAGATACAGACCCATACCACCTACTACCTACCAGTCTGTAAAGGAGATGATACGAGAAATGAAGGACTCTAATATAATCCGGGACAGTCATAGTCCCTGGGCTGCGCCCCTAGTTCTTGTTCGTAAAAAAGATGGCAACATCAGGTTCTGTGTGGACTATAGAAAAATCTATCAAATCACCCACAAAGACGCTTATCCGTTGCCACGCATTGAAGAGTCTTTGACTGCCCTGGGGTCATCAGCCTGTTTCTCAACTCTTGACCTAACCAGTGGATTCTGGCAGGTACCTCTGGCCCCAGAAGACCGGGAAAAGACCACTTTCACCACGCCTATGGGCCTGTTTGAATTCAACTACATGCCTTTCGGACTGTGTAATGCTCCAGGGACGTTCCAGCGGTTGATGGAGCGTTGTTTAGGCCATAAGAACTTTGAGACTGTATTGCTATACTTGGATGACGTCATTATCTACTCCAAGACATATGAGGATCATTTAAAGCATCTGGCCGAAGTGTTTCAAGTCCTCATTAAATATGGCCTTAAAGTCAAGCTGTCCAAGTGCCATCTGCTGAAACCAGCGGTAAAGTACCTGGGACATGTTGTTAGTGCAGAAGGAATCCAGCCTGATCCTGATAAACTTGCTGCTGTCCGTAATTGGCCTACTCCCACCACCGTGAAAGAGGTGAGAAGTTTCCTCAGTTTTGCAGGATATTACAGACGCTTCATCCCGCATTTTGCACAGATTGCGGATCCGATTCTGGAACTTTTGAGGGGGCATCCCAAAAGGAGTCCAAAGACTCCTATCCCTGTTGAATGGAATGAAGAACGGGAGATTGCCTTCCAGCTCCTGAAGAAGAAGCTGACCGAACCTCCTGTCCTGGGTTACCCGGATTATCAGAAGCCGTTCCACCTCTATACGGATGCCAGTAAAAGAGGCCTGGGAGCTGTGTTGGCTCAGGTGCAAGACAATAAAGAGAGGGTGATTGCCTACGCCAACAGATCCCTGAGGGGAGAAGAGAAAAACGATCAGAATTATAGTTCCTTCAAGCTGGAATTCCTTGCTTTAGTGTGGGCTGTGACTGAAAAATTCAAGGATTACCTTGCTGCCACTCCGTTTGTCACCTTCACTGACAACAATCCCCTGGCGCATCTGAATACAGCCAAGTTAGGGGCTCTGGAGCAAAGATGGGCCTCCCGCCTTGTCAACTATGACTTTACTGTGAAATACCGGGCAGGCCGCTCAAATGAGAATGCTGATGCCCTGTCTCGGCTTCCCACTACAGAAGCACCAGAGTAACCAAAGGATGCCTGGGAAGAAGTGAAAATGCCAGCGTTTTACAACAAGTTTGCTCAGCAAGATAATATTCACACTGAAAATCACTCAGCTGCTGATCCCTCTCCACCAAACAATCCTGAGTCCAAAGGCGAACAAGACAGGTGGATTAAGCTCAAGTCAGAAAGTAGAGTCCTCGGTGAACTGCACGACTTCCTTACTAGTGGAAGAACTCCTGAAAGAGTTCGCAGGAAGAGTGCAGACCCAGAACTATTGAAATTGTGGAGACCTCGCCACCAACTCTTCCTTCAAAAAGGCCTGTTGCTAAGAAGGAGCCTAGATCCGGTGTCCTGTCCTGTGATAGAGTGTACCAGATCCTCATACCCCGTTGAGACGCCGGTCTTGTATTGGAGATGTATCATAACCGGTCAGGGCACTTCGGCGTGAAGAAAACTGAGGCCACCATTCGCAGAAGGTTCTATTGGATTGGGATGAGGGAAGACATTGAGAAATGGTGCCGGGAATGTACTGCCTGTGCCGTCGGGAGAGGTGAGCGCCATGACCAGAGAGCGCTTCTCCATCCTATTGTGAGTAAAACTCCCCTGCAGCTTGTTGCCATTGATCATGTGAAGTTGGAGCCAAGTCGCTCAGGTTATACTTATGCTATGACCATCATTGATCACTTCACTAAGTTTGTTGTAGCAGTGCCCGTGAAGGACCTGACAGCCAAGACTGCGGTGGAAGCGTTTTGGAAGCATTTCCTCCTGCCCTACGGCTGCCCAGAGAGAATCCTCACCGACCAGGGGTCTGCTTTTGAATCACAGTTGTTCCAGGAATTGTGCCTGCTGCACAATTGCCAGAAGGTCCGGACCACAGCCTACCATCCGCAAGGTAATGGACTCTGTGAAAAAATGAATCAAACTCTCATTGAAATGTTGATAGCAGTACCCCCTGAGACAAGGGGTGATTGGCCTACTCTGCTGCCACAGCTTATGTACACGTACAACAATAGAGCAGAACTTCAGTGGTGTTTCTGGTGAATACTCAGACACTGTGTTTCAAGAGAGGTAAGGAATTTGCTAGACACAGTATCTCTATTGTCTGATTGTAAATGAGCATAGGAAAGTAAGGTGTTAATTTGCTGTTGGGGGAGGAGCCTTTGTGGGAGGGTGTGTATATATACCCACACAGTATTAGCTTGCTAATTATAGCTTGCTGCTTTTCCAAGACTGCTTACCAAGAGCTGATCTACAAGAGCATTGGAGATATTCAGGAGATACTCAGGAGGTAATCTGGAGGTGGATACAATCTAAACAAGTAAGATTTGTTTGTTTAAAATCTTTCCCCTCTTTACAATGGCAGACCTGGTTCTGTGCAGGAATTGTTGCGCTTTTATTTCAGGTTCCACTCTTCAGAGGTTTGGATACTGTCTGATCTGTAGACAGCTCTCCATAATGCAGCAGGAAATTACCTTTTTGAAATATGAGATTTTTAAATTAACCACTAAACAAACTCAGGCTGAGAACATTGCAATGCCACTGCCACAGAGGCCCCCTAGAATTGGAAGATGGGTTACTGTAGGTTCTGGTAGACAGAGTTGTGGATAGAAGGCATGTCCCACAGTCTGTGGCTCTCCATAATTCATTTGCAGCACTTTCAGAGTGCAAGAGCAACATGGAGGATGGCTCAAGCACAGTGGGTGAGAAACAATCATCTCCCATGCCTAAAGTATGTAAGACTGCAGCCAAAGACAAAAAGGAGAAGGTGAGGATTGATAGTAAGCAGCTGTTGGTGGGCGATTCCATCATAAGAGGTGGGAAGTTTGAGGAGAATGGTGTTGTGAGATGTCTCCCTGGTGCTACCGCTAGCAGGGATAGACGACGGATCCTTAATATTGTTAGGCAAGCAAAGCAGGAAAGTGAAGTGGATGTTATTCTCCATCTTGGGACAAACGATCTGGCTTGCAATGAGGTTTCAAAGGTGAAAGAAGCTTTTCACACACTTGGAAAGGATATACGGGAGGTTGCATCAACTGTTTCATTCTCTGCAGTTTTGCCTGTGCATAACCTTCAGCATGACAGGAAGATGCGCATTAAGGAATTCAATGTATGGCTTGGTGAATGGTGTCTGAACCAAGGGTTTGGCTTTGTGTCTCATGTTAGCTCTTGTTGGAATGGAAAAGAACTGTACAAGAAAGATGGTTTGCATCTTTCTCTCAAAGGAACGAATGTCCTCGGTGAACAGGTCCAGGAATTTGCTAAGAAGCATTTAAACTAGGAAAGGGGGGCAAAAGAGTGATAATCCAGCAGTCCAACTGCCCCCCGGAACAATGCCAGAAGAGGCCAGTAGCACAAAGGTTAAGAAATAACAAGCTCAGAGTCTTGTCTACAAATGCTCGCAGTCTAGGGAATAAGATCAATGAACTTGAGGCTATAATGGAATCTGAGAATATAGATGTAGTGGCTGTTACTGAGACGTGGTTCAAGGGGAGTAATGACTGGGATATATCAATACCAGGGTTCTCTCTATACAGGAAAGACAGAGAAGGCAAGAAGGGGGGAGGGGTGGCCCTGTATGTGAAAGATAACATAAAATCAAATTTGATACAAGTTAGCGAGAACAATTTAGAGTCAGTTTGGGTTACCGTGCAGCTTGATAATCATAAGGTAACTCGTGTAGGTGTGATATATAGACCACCTAGCCAAGTCAAAGAATTAGATGATCTACTAGTTGAGGAAATAGCTAAAATGACATTGAAGGGGGAAGTTATCATTATGGGAGACTTCAATCTTCCAGATGTAAACTGGAAAACCAAAATAGCTAGTTCTGCCAGGAGTACAGATATTCTAAATTCCCTACTGGGATTATCTCTACAGCAAGTAGTGGAGGAGCCAACCCGGAAGGAGGCCATTTTAGATTTAGTATTCACAAATGGGAATTTGGTATCTGATATTACTGTAGGGGAAAGCTTGGGATCTAGTGATCACCAGTCAGTGTGGTTTACTATAAGTACAGTGACTGAGTCACACCACACAAAAACAAAAGTTTTAGATTTTAGAAAAACAGACTTTTCTAAAATTAGATTAGTGGTATACAAGTCCCTATCAGACTGGAACAGTTTCATTGGAGTCCAGGAGAAATGGGACTACTTAAAAGTGGCACTATTGAAGGCAACAGAAAATTGCATTAGGCTTGTCAGTAAAAGCAAAATAAGGAAGAGACCACTGTGGTACTCAGCAGAAGTGGCCAAAATCATTAAAAACAAAAAGATAGCATTTAGGAATTATAAAAAAAACAAAACGAGGATGACAGACAAATTTATAAGATTAGGCAGAGAGAGGCCAAACAAGTTATAAGAGCTTCCAAAGCACAGGCAGAAGAGAAATTAGCTCAGTCAGGGAAAAAAGGTGAGAAGGCATTCTTCAGATACATAAATGAAAAAAGGAAACTAAAACAAGGAATTACCAAATTAAATACAAAAGAAGGACGGTATATGGAAGAAGATAAAGAACTAGCTGACTGCCTCAATGAATATTTCTGTTCAGTTTTTACAAAGGAAAATGAAGGAGAAGGACCTCAGTTAGGAAAGAAGACTAATGAATCTTTTGATGCATGTGTCTTTACAGAGGAAGAGGTTCTAAGTCAGCTATCTAAAGTTAATACAAATAAGTGACAGGGGCCTGATGGGATACACCCAAAGCTATTAAAAGAGCTCAGCGGTGAACTAGCAAAACCATTAACAGATTTATTTAACCAATCACTGGCAACAGGAGTCGTCCCAGAAGATTGGAAATTAGCAAATGTTGTGCCCATTCACAAGAAAGGTAGTAGGGAGGAATCGGGCAACTATAGGCCAGTAAGCCTGACATCAATAGTGGGGAAATTAATGGAAACCATACTTAACCCCTTAAGGACACAGCCTTTTTACACCTTAGGACCAGGCCATTTTTTGAAAATCTGACCAGAGTCCCTTTAAGTGCTGATAACTTTAAAACGGTTTGACTTATCCAGGCCGTTCTGAGATTGTTTTTTCGTCACATATTGTACTTCATGACACTGGTAAAATGGAGTCAAAAAAAAAATTTTTTTTGCACCAAAAAATACCTAATTTAACAAAAATTTGAAAAAAATTAGCAAATTTCAAAGTTTCAGTTTCTCTACTTCTGTAATACATAGTAATACCCCCAAAAATTGTGATGACTTTACATTCCCCATATGTCTACTTCATGTTTGAATTGTTTTGGGAATGATATTTTATTTTTTGGGGATGTTATAAGGCTTAGAAGTTTAGAAGCAAATCTTGAAATTTTTCCGAAATTTACAAAAACTCAATTTCTAGGGACCAGTTCAGGTCTCAAGTCACTTTGCGAGGCTTACATTATAGAAACCACCCAAAAATGACCCCATCTAAGAAACTACACCCCTCAAGGTATTCAAAACTGATTTTGCATACGTTGTTAACCCTTTAGGTGTTGCACAAGAGTTATTGGCAAATAGGGAGGAAATTTGAGAATTTCATTTTTTTGTCTAATTTTTCATTTTAACCCATTTTTTCCACTAACAAACCAAGGGTTAACAGCCAAACAAGACTGTATCTTTATTGCCCTGACTCTGCCATTTACAGAAACACCCAATATGTGGCCGTAAACTACTGTACGGCCACACAGCGGGGCGTAGAGTGAAAGGTGCGCCGTTTGGTTTTTGGAAGGCTGATTTTTATGGACTGGTTTATTTACACCATGTCCCATTTGAAGCCCCCTGATGCACCCCTAGAGGAGAAACTCCCTAAAAGTGACCCCATCTAAGAAACTACACCCCTCAAGGTATTCAAAACTGATTTTACATACGTCGTTAACCCTTTAGGTGTTGCACAAGAGTTATTGGCAAATGGCGATGAAATTTGAGAATTTCATTTTTTTGCCTAATTTTCCATTTTAACCCATTTTTTCCACTAACAAAGCAAGGGTTAACAGCCAAACAAGACTGTATCTTTATTGCCCTGACTCTGCTGTTTACAGAAACACCCCATATGTGGCCGTAAACTACTGTACGGGCACACAGCGGGGCGTAGAGTGAAAGGTGCGCCGTTTGGTTTTTGGAGGGCTGATTTTGCTGGACTGTTTTTTTGGCACCATGTCCCATTTGAAGCCCCCCTGATGCACCCCTAGATTATAAACTCCATAAAAGTGACCCCATTTAAGAAACTACACCCCTCAAGGTATTCAAAACTGATTTTACAAACTTTGTTAACCCTTTAGGTGTTGCACAAGATTTAATGGAAAATAGAGATACAATTTCAAAATTTCACTTTTTTGGCAGATTTTCCATTTTAATATTTTTTTTCCAGTTACAAAGCAAGGGTTAACAGCCAAACAAAACTCATTATTTATGGCCCTAATTCTGTAGTTTACAGAAACACCCCATATGTGGTCGTAAACAGCTGTACGGGCACATGGCAGGGCGCAGAAGGAAAGGAACACCATATGGTTTTTGGAAGGCATATTTTGCTGGACTGGTTTTTTTGACACCATGTCCCATTTGAAGCCCCCCTGATGCACCCCTAGAGTAGAAACTCCAAAAAAGTGACCCCATTTTAGAAACTACGGGATAGGGTGGCAGTTTTGTTGGTACTAGTTTAGGGTACATATGATTTTTGGTTGCTCTATATTACACTTTTTGTGCGGCAAGGTAACAAGAAATAGCTTTTTTGGCACCGTTTTTTTTTTGTTATTTACAACATTCATCTGACAGGTTAGATCATGTGGTAATTTTATAGAGCAGGTTGTCACGGACGCGGAGATACCTAATATGTATACAATTTTTTTTATTTATGTAAGTTTTACACAATGATTTCATTTTTAAAACCAAAAAAATGTTTTAGTGTCTCCATAGTCTAAGAGCCATAGTTTTTTCAGTTTTTGGGCGATTATCTTAAGTAGGGTCTCATTTTTTGCGGGATGAGATGACGGTTTGATTGGCATCTATTTTGGGGTGCATATGACTTTTTGATTGCTTGCTATTACACTTTTTGTGACGTAAGATGACAAAAAATGGCTTTTTTTACACCGTTTTTATTTTTATTTTTTTACGGTGGTCATCTGAGGGGTTAGATCATGTGATATTTTTATAGAGCCGGGCGATACGGACGCGGCGATACCTAATATGTATACTTTTTTTTTATTTATGTAAGTTTTACACAATGATTTCATTTTTGAAACAAAAAAAATCATGTTTTAGTGTTTCCATAGTCTAAGAGCCATAGTTTTTTCAGTTTTTGGGCGATTATCTTGGGTAGGGTATGATTTTTGCGGGATGAGATGACGGTTTGATTGTTACAATTTTGGCGTACATGCGACTTTTTTGATCACTTTTATTACCTTTTTTGGGAAGTAAGGTGGGCAAAATTTCAATTTCATCATAGTTTTTTATTTTTTATTTTTATGGTGTTCACCGTTCGGGTAAAGTAACATGACCGTTTTATAGATCAGGTCGTTACGGACGCGGCGATACCAAACATGTGTAGGGAATTTTATTTTTTTCATTTTTTATCAGTGATAAATGTGTTTTTTGATTTTTACTTTTTTTTCACTTTTATTTACTTTTTTTTGACCCAGACCCACTTGGTTCTTGAAGATCCAGTGGGTCTGATGTCTGAATAATACAGTACAGTACAATATATATTGTTCTGTACTGTATTTTACTTACACTGAACAGATCTATGCCATTCAGCACAGATCTGTTCAGCACCATGGACAGCAGGACGCCTGAGAGGCGTCCTGTTGCCATGGGAACCTTCCCCGTCTGCTCAGTACTGCTCAGAACTTCGCAGACGGGGAAGGGTAAGGAGGGGATCCCTCGGGGGGCTCTCTGGGGGCTCTCTCCCTCCCCATCGGGGGGCTGCAAAGGCACAGCAGCCCCCCGATGGGAGAGGGAGGGAGCTCCCTGCGCTGTTAACCTTTTCCATACAGCGGTCCGTACGGACCGCTGTATGGAAAGGGTTAAACGGCTGACATCGCATCGCAGATGTCAGCCGTTTATACCAGGGTGCCAGCAATGTGCTGGCACCCTGGTATCCCCACTAGACACCAACGATTATACAAGGGGAGGCGGGCGGGGGATCGCGATCCCGCCTGCCGCACCGCCCGCCTCCCGCACCGCCCACACCGCCCGCAACCCTCCCCCTGCACCTCCCGCCACCATAAAAATCATTCGGGGGTGCAGGGGGGGGTAAATAAAACTCTTTTTTTGGCATATAAAGTTTCTGATCCCCGCGGTCAGGGACTGCGGGGACCAGAAACTTCAGAAATCGCAGCAAACCGCAGGTCTGAATTGACCTGCGGTTTGCCGCGATCGCCGACATGGGGGGGTCACGGGACCCCCCCGCGCATTTAGCCTAGGTGCCTGCTCAATGATTTGAGCAGGCACCGGGTTCCGATCACTGCCAGCCGCACGGCAGTGATCGAAAATACACAGGGCGTACATGTACGCCCTGTGTCCTTAAGTACCAGGGCACAAGGGCGTACCTGTACGCCCTATGTCCTTAAGAGGTTAAGGAGAGGATTGTGGAACATCTAAAATCCCATGGATTGAAAGATGAAAAACAGCATGGGTTTACTTCAGGGAGATCATGTCAAACTAATCTTATTGATTTTTTTGATTGGGTGACTAAAATAATAGATGGAGGAGGTGCAGTAGACATCGCTTATCTAGACTTTAGTAAGGCTTTTGATACTGTCCCACATAGAAAGCTTATCAATAAAGTGCAGTCTTTGGGCTTGGATTCCCATATTGTTGAATGGATTAGGCAGTGGCTGAGGGACAGGCAACAGAGGGTTGTAGTCAATGGAGTATATTCAGACCAAGGTCTTGTTACCAGTGGGGTACCTCAGGGATCTGTTCTGGGACCCATATTGTTTAATATCTTTATTAGGGATGAGCGAACCCGAACTGTATAGTTCGGGTTCGTACCGAATTTTGGGGTGTCCGTGACACGGACCCGAACCCGAACATTTTCGTAAAAGTCTGGGTTTGAGTTCGGTGCTTTCTTGGCGCTTTTTGAAAGGCTGCAAAGCAGCCAATCAACAAGCATCATACTACTTGCCCCAAGAGGCCATCACAGCCATGCCTACTATTGGCATGGCTGTGATTGGCCAGTGCAGCATGTGACCCAGCCTCTATATAAGCTTGGGTCACGTAGCGCTGCACGTCACTCTGCTGATACAAGTGTAGGGAGAGGTTGCAGCTGCGACGTTAGGGCAAGATTAGGCAGTGATTAACTCCTCCAAAAGACTTCATTCAGTGATCGATCTACAGCTGTAAATCATTGAACTGCTGCTATTCAATTGCTCACTGTTTTTCGGCTGCCCAGAGCGTTTTTCAGTCACTTTTTCTGGGGTGATCGGCGGCCATTTTGTGGCTTGTGGTGCGCCAGCACAAGCTACCACCAAGTCCATTTAACGATCAATAGTGTGCTTATTTTTTCCTATATCCTACATCAGGGTCAAGCTGTCATCAAGTGCATTTAACCATCAATAGTGTGGTTATTTTTTGGCCATATACTACATCAGGGGCAAGCTGAGCCTGTCACCCAAGTGCATTTGCTATATTTTTTGCTATATCCTACATCAGGGTCAAGCTGTCATCAAGTGCATTTAACCATCAATAGTGTGGTTATTTTTTGGCCATATACTACATCAGGGGCAAGCTGAGCCTGTCACCCAAGTGCATTTAACCATCAATAGTGTGGTTATTTTTTGCTATATCCTACATCAGGGTCAAGCTGTCATCAAGTGCATTTAACCATCAATAGTGTGGTTATTTTTTGGCCATATACTACATCAGGGGCAAGCTGAGCCTGTCACCCAAGTGCATTTAACCATCAATAGTGTGGTTATTTTTTGGCTATATCCTACATCAGGGTCAAGCTGTCATCAAGTGCATTTAACCATCAATAGTGTGGTTATTTTTTGGCCATATACTACATCAGGGGCAAGTTGAGCCTGTCACCCAGCGCCTAAAAAATAGGCCTCACATTTATATTCATCCAAATCTGTCATTACTCTTTTAGCTGGTCAAGTTATTTTTAGTGTCCGTCAAAGCACAGTTTTTGTTCTGGGTTGAAAAACAATTCCCAATTTTGCAATTCTCAAAATTAGTGGTTTCTGCTGTATCAGGCCTACTTTAAATCTATCCCTAAAAGGGTATATTAGATTCAAGGTGCTGATAGGGTAATTCTCAAGAACTTCACACACACGCTACAGTGCAGATCCAAGTCTAATTCTGTGATTAAACGTATACCTGTCACCCAGCGCCTAAAAAATAGGCCTCACATTTATATTCATCCAAATCTGTCATTACTGTTTTAGCTGGTCAAGTTATTTTTAGTGTCCGTCAAAGCACAGTTTTTGTTCTGGGTTGAAAAACAATTCCCAATTTTGCAATTCTCAAAATGAGTGGTTTCTGCTGTATCAGGCCTACTTTAAATCTATCCCTAAAAGGGTATATTAGATTCAAGGTGCTGATAGGGTAATTCTCAAGAACTTCACACACACGCTACAGTGCAGATCCAAGTCTAATTCTGTGATTAAACGTATACCTGTCACCCAGCGCCTAAAAAATAGGCCTCACATTTATATTCATCCAAATCTGTCATTACTGTTTTAGCTGGTCAAGTTATTTTTAGTGTCCGTCAAAGCACAGTTTTTGTTCTGGGTTGAAAAACAATTCCCAATTTTGCAATTCTCAAAATGAGTGGTTTCTGCTGTATCAGGCCTACTTTAAATCTATCCCTAAAAGGGTATATTAGATTCAAGGTGCTGATAGGGTAATTCTCAAGAACTTCACACACACGCTACAGTGCAGATCCAAGTCTAATTCTGTGATTAAACGTATACCTGTCACCCAGCGCCTAAAAAATAGGCCTCACATTTATATTCATCCAAATCTGTCATTACTGTTTTAGCTGGTCAAGTTATTTTTAGTGTCCGTCAAAGCACAGTTTTTGTTCTGGGTTGAAAAACAATTCCCAATTTTGCAATTCTCAAAATGAGTGGTTTCTGCTGTATCAGGCCTACTTTAAATCTATCCCTAAAAGGGTATATTAGATTCAAGGTGCTGATAGGGTAATTCTCAAGAACTTCACACACACGCTACAGTGCAGATCCAAGTCTAATTCTGTGATTAAACGTATACCTGTCACCCAGCGCTTTAAAAATAGGCCTCACATTTATATTCATCCAAATCTGTCATTACTGTTTTAGCTGGTCAAGTTATTTAGTGTCCGTCAAAGCACAGTTTTTGTTCTGGGTTGAAAAACAATTCCCAATTTTGCAATTCTCAAAATTAGTGGTTTCTGCTGTATCAGGCCTACTTTAAATCTATCCCTAAAAGGGTATATTAGATTCAAGGTGCTGATAGGGTAATTCTCAAGAACTTCACACACACGCTACAGTGCAGATCCAAGTCTAATTCTGTCCGTAAACGTATACCTGTCACACAGCGCCTAAATAATAGGCCTCAAATTTATATTAAGCTAAATCTGTCATTACTGGTGTGCCTGTATTAGTGTAATACGGTACCTAAATAGATAGCCAGATAGTGTTAGGTGTCTGTAAAAAAAGGCCTGAATTTGAATTCAATACATTGGCCCGAATAATATTTTTCTTATTGTGGTTAACGGTTACAATGAGAAAAACATCTAGTAAGGGACGCGGACATGGTCGTGGTGGTGTTAGTGGACCCTCTGGTGCTGGGAGAGGACGTTGCCGTTCTGCCACAGCCACACGTCCTAGTGTACCAACTACCTCAGGTCCCAGTAGCCGCCAGAATTTACAGCCATATTTGGTGGGGCCCAATGCCGTTCTAAGGATGGTAAGGCCTGAGCAGGTACAGGCAGTCAATTGGGTGGCCGACAGTGCATCCAGCACGTTCACATTATCTCCCACCCAGTCTTCTGCAGAAAGCGCACAGATGGCACATGAAAACCAAGCCCATCAGTCTGTCACATCACCCCCATGCATATCAGGGAAACTGTCTGAGCCTCAAGTTATGCAGCAGTCTCTTATGCTGTTTGAAGACTCTGCTGGCAGGGTTTCCCAAGGGCATCCACCTAGCCCTTCCCCAGGGGTGGAAGAGATAGAATGCACTAACGCACAACCACTTATGTTTCCTGATGATGAGGACATGGGAATACCACCTCAGCACGTCTCTGATGATGACTAAACACAGGTGCCAACTGCTGCGTCTTTCTGCAGTGTGCAGACTGAACAGGAGGTCATGGATCAAGACTGGGTGGAAGATGATTCAGGGGACGATGAGGTCCTAGACCCCACATGGAATGAAGGTCGTGCCACTGACTTTCACAGTTCGGAGGAAGAGGCAGTGGTGAGACCGAGCCAACAGCGTAGCAAAAGACAAAGAGGGAGCAGTGGGCAAAAGCAGAACACCCGCCGCCAAGAGACTCCGCCTGCTACTGACCGCCGCCATCTGGGACCGAGCACCCCAAAGGCAGCTTCAAGGAGTTCCCTGCATGGCACTTCTTCAAACAATGTGCTGACGACAAGACCCGAGTGGTTTGCACGCTGTGCCATCAGAGCCTGAAGCGAGGCATTAACGTTCTGAACCTTAGCACAACCTGCATGACCAGGCACCTGCATGCAAAGCATGAACTGCAGTGGAGTAAACACCTTAAAAACAAGGAAGTCACTCAGGCTCCCCCTGCTACCTCTTCTGCTGCTGCCGCCTCGGCCTCTTCTGCTGCTGCCGCCGCCTCGGCCTCTTCCTCCGCCTCTGGAGGAACGTTGGCACCTGCCGCCCAGCAAACATGGGATGTACCACCACCTGCGTCACCAAGCATCTCAACCATGTCACACGGCAGCGTTCAGGTCTCCATCTCACAAACATTTGAGAGAAAGCGTAAATTCCCACCTAGCCACCCTCGATCCCTGGCCCTGAATGCCAGCATTTCTAAACTACTGGCCTATGAAATTACTGTCATTTAGGCTGGTGGACACAGACAGCTTCAAACAGCTCATGTCGATTGCTGTCCCACAGTATGTTGTTCCCAGCCGGCACTACTTCTCCAAGAGAGCCGTGCCTTCCCTGCACAACCAAGTATCCGATAAAATCAAGTGTGCACTGCGCAACGCCATCTGTGGCAAGGTCCACCTAACCACAGATACGTGGACCAGTAAGCACGGCTAGGGACGCTATATCTCCCTAACTGCACACTGGGTAAATGTAGTGGCGGCTGGGCCCCAGGCGGAGAGCTGTTTGGCGCACGTCCTTCCGCCGGCAAGGATCGCAGGGCAACATTCTTTGCCTCCTGTCTCCTCCTCCTACTCAGCTTCCTCCTCCTCTTCTTCCACCTGCTCATCCAGTCAGCCACACACCTTCACCACCAACTTCAGCACAGCCTGGGGTAAACGTCAGCAGGCCGTTCTGAAACTCATATGTTTGGGGGACAGGCCCCACACCGCACAGGAGTTGTGGGGGGGTATAGAACAACAGACCGACGAGTGGTTGCTGCCGGTGAGCCTCAAGCCCGGCCTGGTGGTGTGCGATAATGGGCGAAATCTCGTTGCAGCTCTGGGACTAGCCGGTTTGACGCACATCCCTTGCCTGGCGCATGTGCTGAATTTGGTGGTGCAGAAGTTCATTCACAACTACCCCGACATGTCAGAGCTGCTGCATAAAGTGCGGGCCGTCTGTTCGCGCTTCCGGCGTTCACATCCTGCCGCTGCTCGCCTGTCTGCGCTACAGCATAACTTCGGCCTTCCCACTCACCGCCTCATATGCGACGTGCCCACCAGGTGGAACTCCACCTTGCACATGCTGGACAGACTGTGCGAGCAGCAGCAGGCCATAGTGGAGTTTCAGCTGCAGCACGCACGGGTCAGTCGCACTGCGGAACAGCACCACTTCACCACCAATGACTGGGCCTCCATGCGAGACCTGTGTGTCCTGTTGCGCTGTTTCGAGTACTCCACCAACATGGCCAGTGGCGATGACGCCGTTATAAGCGTTACAATACCACTTCTATGTCTCCTTGAGAAAACACTTAGGGCGATGATGGAAGAGGAGGTGGCCCAGGAGGAGGAAGAGGGGTCATTTTTAGCACTTTCAGGCCAGTCTCTTCGAAGTGACTCAGAGGGAGGTTTTTTGCAACAGCAGAGGCCAGGTACAAATGTGGCCAGACAGGGCCCACTACTGGAGGACGAGGATGAGGAGGAGGTGGAGGAGGATGAGGATGAAGCAGGTTCACAGCGGGGTGGCACCCAACGCAGCTCGGGCCCATCACTGGTGCGTGGCTGGGGGGAAACGCAGGACGATGACGATACGCCTCCCACAGAGGACAGCTTGTCCTTACCTCTGGGCAGCCTGGCACACATGAGCGACTACATGCTGCAGTGCCTGCACAACGACAGCAGAATTGCCCACATTTTAACGTGTGCGGACTACTGGGTTGCCACCCTGCTGGATCCACGGTACAAAGACAATGTGCCCACCTTACTTCATGCACTGGAGCGTGATAGTAAGATGCGCGAGTACAAGTGCACGTTGGTAGATGCGCTACTGAGAGCATTCCCAAATGTCACAGGGGAACAAGTGGAAGCCCAAGGCGAAGGCAGAGGAGGAGCAAGAGGTCGCCAACGCAGCTGTGTCACGGCCAGCTCCTCTGAGGGCAGGGTTAGCATGGCAGAGATGTGGAAAAGTTTTGTCACCACGCCACAGCTAACTGCACCACCACCTGATACGGAATGTGTTAGCAGGAGGCAACATTTCAATAACATGGTGGAAAAGTACCTGTGCACACCCCTCCACGTACTGACTGATGGTTCGGCCCCATTCAACTTCTGGGTCTCCAAATTGTCCACGTGGCCAGAGCTAGCCTTTTATGCCTTGGAGGTGCTGGCCTGCCCGGCGGCCAGCGTTTTGTCTGAACGTGTATTCAGCACGGCAGGGGGCGTCATTACAGACAAACGCAGCCGCCTGTCTACAGCCAATGTGGACAAGCTGACGTTCATAAAAATGAACCAGGTATGGATCCCACAGGACCTGTCCATCCCTTGTGCAGATTAGACATTAACTACCTCCCCTTAACAATATATTATTGTACTCCAGGGCACTTCCTCAATCAATCCAATTTTTATTTTTATTTTACCATTATATTGCGGGGCAACCCAAAGTTGAATGAACCTCTCCTCTGTCTGGGTGCCGGGGCCTAAAAATATCTGACAGTGGCCTGTTCCAGTGGTGGGTGACATGAAGCCTGATTCTCTGCTATGATATGAAGACTGATTCTCTGCTGACATGAAGCCTGAATCTCTGTTACGGGGCCTCTCTCCTCTGCCTGGGCCTAAATATCTGACAGTGGCCTGTTCCAGTGGTGGGTGACGTGAAGCCTGATTCTCTGCTATGACATTCAGACTGATTCTCTGCTGACATGAAGCCAGATTCTCTGTTACGGGACCTCTCTCCTCTGCCTGGGTGCCGGGGCCTAAATATATGACAATGGACTGTTCCAGTGGTGGGTGACGTGAAGCCAGATTCTCTGCTATGGCATGAAGACTGATTCTCTGCTGACGTGAAGCCAGATTCTCTGCTATGGGACCTCTCTCCAATTGATATTGGTTAATTTTTATTTATTTTATTTTTATTTTAATTCATTTCCCTATCCACATTTGTTTGCAGGGGATTTACCTACATGTTGCTGCCTTTTGCAGCCCTCTAGCTCTTTCCTGGGCTGTTTTACAGCCTTTTTAGTGCCGAAAAGTTCGGGTCCCCATTGACTTCAACCCGAACCCGAACATTTCCGGGAAGTTCGGCCGAACTTCTCGAACCCGAACATCCAGGTGTTCGCTCAACTCTAATCTTTATCAGCGAAATTGCAGAAGGCCTCGATGGTAAGGTGTGTCTTTTTGCTGATGACACAAAGATTTGGAACAGGGTTGATGTTCCTGGAGGGATACACCAAATGGAAAAGGACTTAGGAAAACTAGAGGAATGGTCAAAAATATGGCAACTAAAATTTAATGTTGATAAGTGCAAGATAATGCACCTGGGACGTAAAAACCCAAGAGCAGAATATAAAATCTGTGATACAGTCCTAACCTCAGTATCTGAGGAAAGGGATTTAGGGGTCATTATTTCAGAAGACTTAAAGGTAGGCAGACAATGTCATAGAGCAGCAGGAAATGCTAGCAGAATGCTTGGGTGTATAGGGAGAGGAATTACCAATAGAAAGAGGGAGGTGCTCATGCCGCTCTACAGAGCACTAGTGAGACCTCATTTGGAGTATTGTGCTCAGTACTGGAGACCATATCTCCAGAAGGATATTGATACTTTGGAGAGAGTTCAGAGAAGAGCTACTAAACTGGTACATGGATTGCAGGATAAAACTTACCAGGAAAGATTAAAGGACCTTAACATGTATAGCTTGGAAGAAAGACGAGACAGAGGGGATATGATAGAAACTTTTAAATACATAAAGGGAATCAACAAGGTAAAAGAGGAGAGAATATTTAAAAGAAGAAAAACTGCTACAAGAGGACATAGTTTTAAATTAGAGGGGCAAAGGTTTAAAAGTAATATCAGGAAGTATTACTTTACTGAGAGAGTAGTGGATGCATGGAATAGCCTTCCTGCAGAAGTGGTAGCTGAAAATACAGTGGAGGAGTTTAAGCATGCATGGGATAGGCATAAGGCCATCCTTCATATAAGATAGGGCCAGGGGCTATCCATAGTAGGGTTGTTGCGGGTATCGAAATTTCGATACCCAATCGATACTTTTGTCCCGGTATCGATACGATACCGGGATTTCCGTTTTTTCGATACTGGGCTGCGCTTCTGCGCAGTCTAGTATCTCTGAACATGAGCGCGCTGCTATCGGCGCGCTCAAGTTCTCTCTCAGCAGCACGGGGAGAAGGAAGCTGTCCTCCCTCCCCCTGTGCTGCTGCCGCTGCCACCAATGAGAAGAGAGGGGCGGAGGAGGGGCGGCAATGAGAAGAGAGGGGCGGAGGAGGGGCGGCAATGAGAAGAGAGGGGGTGGAGGAGGGGCGGCAATGAGAAGAGAGGGGCGGAGGAGGGGCGGGCGCACTGCGCCCCCAATGATAGGATTACTATCGGAGCGATGGGAGGAGACATCAGCTTCACTAGTGGGCGTTCCTTTTCCCTGCGCTGCGATTGGACAGCGCTACAGCCAGGGAGAAGGAACGCCCACTAGTGAAGCTGATGTCTCCTCCCATCGCTCCGATAGTAATCAGCAGCATGTGGAGCAGGAGAGGAGACAGTAATGGGGCACTGCGGGCGAACGGAGCGGCGCCCAGGACTAAATGGTGAGTGCTGAGACATCGCTGGGCGCCGCTCTGTGTGGCCTAATAGTGAAAGTCTGGACTCATATACAGTAGTCAGTCTTTAACACATACAGGAGGCGGGTGCCGGCAGCAGAATCGCATTGCCGGCACCCTGCCCCTGACAGGGAGCTGCGATCAGCGGCAGTTAACTGCCGCTGATCTGCTAGTACCCGCCTCCTGTATAAAGGGGTAAAATCATTGGTGGTGCAGTGTGCCCCCCCCCTCAATCCCCCCATCCCATTAAAATCATTGGTGGCACAGTGCGCCGGCCCCTCTCAACCCTCCAGTATTAAAATCATTGGTGGCAGTGGCCACAGGGACCTCTCCACTCCCCCTCATTGGTGGTGCAGTGGCAGCTTCTGATCGGAGCCCCAGCTGTGTAAGCCTGGGGCTCCGATCGGTTACCATGGCAGCCAGGACGCTACAGAAGCCCTGGTTGCCATGGTAACATCCCTGATGCTGTGTGCACAAAGCACAGAGCAGCAGGGACAGTGTGGAGTCCTATTCACCCTGATAGAGATCTATCAGGGTGAATAGGAAAAGGGATGAAAGATCCCAGGTTCTAGCCCCTAAGGGGGGAAATAGTTATTAAATAAAAAGTGAAAAAAAAAAAAACACTAAAATATGAAGTATAAATCACCCCCCTTTTCCCAATTTCACATATAAAATATATAAATAAACATATTACATCGCCACGTCAGAAAAGTCCAAACTATTAAAATATTAAAAAAAAATCTAGGTGGTGAATGCCGGAACAGAAAAAATAAAATAAAAACTGCGCGATTCGCCATTTTTAAAAATGAGGAATGCACGTGGCTTTTTTTGTTTATTTTTTTCGCGTGGTATCGAATGGTATCGAGTATCGCAATACTTTTTCATGGTATCGAAACCGAATCAAAAATTTGGTATCGCAACAACTCTAATCCATAGTATTTAGTATATTGGGCAGACTAGATGGGCCAAATGGTTCTTATCTGCCGACACATTCTATGTTTCTATGTAATACAATTCACTGCTCCACCGGGTACACGCATTTCTATTTGATGTTCGGCCGTCAAGGGAGGCTGCTTGCCGACCACTCCCTGGACGTGCAAGTACCCGATGTCATCAACCCACTACCAAAAACTGATTGGGTGGTGGAGCATCAAAGACGACTTCTTAATGCCAAAGAGATTGTTCAGGAGCGCATGGAAAATGCCCGAGAGCGGCAGCAGAGAGACTATGACCTGGCTGCTCATGCGGAACCTCTTGCCATAGGAGACGTGGTGTGGTTGAGGAATAACCACCGAACCAGCAAGCTGGACAGTAAGTGGGAGAGGACTCCCTACGTCATAACTGCTATTGCTAAGACCCACGTTTACCAAATTTCCAGGGAAGGTAAAGGCTCCCAGATCGTACACAGGAATCGTTTAAAGCCCTGCATAGAAGGAGAAACTGCAGCAGGGGGCGTTGAGCTAGAGTCTCCTGAACCAGAGTCGTCAGCCCAACCTGTTGATCCTATGCAGGCTGTTGAGAACCTGTTACATGACAAGGAGCCACTTCATTGGTTCCTGACACCCTGGTTGAACTTTGCGGTACCGGCTCCAGCTCCTGCTAGTCCTCGACCCCAGGATGATCTGTCCCAGGGTGTACCCGAAAGGGCTCCAGAGCCTGTGGATCCCTTTGGCCCCCCTGAGCCAAGGCAAGAAGAGTCTCTGCCAGTAAGGAGGTCCACGCGGCCTACTAAGGGGTACCCGCCTGTGAGATTCGGAGACTACGTTGTTGACCAGAGTAACCTCCTTCGGGAAACTCCTGTTTAACTGTCTACCAGACCTGGGTATGGACTCATGTTTTTCTTTTGAGCCTCCAGGAACTTGTGTTACTATGGCATTTTTATCATTATGGACTATCCTGGTTACTCCTGATACGCTGTACCAGGTCAGCGCCCCCGTTCCATGTACCAACTTATGAAGAGAACGATGCCCCTTTTTCATTGCACTTGTCCTTTGCCAGCGGAGCTACCTGTTAATTTCATTGCAAATGTAGTAATTATTGTATATGCCTGCTTTGCATTTTTGTCTTTCAGGTCACAGTTTCCAGCTGAGTGGGCCCCCTGTGTTGCGCCGAGGTCGGGCAACCTCAAAGCAGCGGGGTATGTAGTGTCCCACTACGCAAAGGTGGGCACTACTAAGGGTCAATTGGGTCAAGTTGTTCCCCACCTCCTGTGGGAGATTGCTTATTGTATTTTGTATTGTATGACTGCATATTTCCATGTTAATTCCTGTGTACCAGGCCTGCTAGGGGTGTAGTTTCTCCTCCTGAGCTGTAGAGGGAGCTAGGGAACCCCCTAGTATATATAGTTAGGCCCAGACAGGAAAGGGGAGTTCAGTCTAGTCCAGGAGGCTAAGCAGTTCAGTCTAGCCTGCCTGAAGTCCTGAGTAAGTGAAGCTCAGAGGTTAGTCCAGGAGAAGAAGATCCTCCTGAGTTATCCTGCACCCTGCAGAGTACAGAGCAGTGCTAATCCTATCCAGCCAAATGGAAAGCTGAGGGGCAGAAGTTTATTGTCAGCAAGAGAATTGATACAAGAGGAGGTTTCCCTACCCAAGGATAAGGCCAGCTATTAGGCATACGGGCCTTGGAGAAAACCAGACAGGATTCTGCAGAAAGTACAGCCTGATCTGTGAGTTTAATTCCCCCTGAGTTGACTTGCTAGGATTCTACCTCCCACCTAGGTAAAGCCTGCCTGCTACTAAATATTCTTCATATGGAACTGTTTGGAGTTTGTACATAGTTTGAACTGTTCAGTAAAGAAGATATCTAGTTCACTGCAATCGTGTGCACCTCCATTATTCCTCCTAACAATCGGTGTGCCACCGTTACCGGCACTGGCGTCACGAACTGTAAGGGATCTTGCCACAGGCACGCTAAACCTTCAACACCCAGGGCGCCTCACCTATCACCCGGCCTGGTCCCTATATTTAGAGAGTGCCCCAGAGGATCTACGTGCCAGCCTCTTCATCACTGACTGTACGCCTGCCCTGGGTATACTACAAACTGTGAGTACTAAGAGTAACCCTCGGTCTGTTAATTGACCCCCGTGACCTCACACTCGCTCACCCTGAAGGACTGGCGTACTGCATATGCTTTTGCATTCGCCCAGAAGAATATAGAGAAAGCCGCAGTGAGTGCTAGGACATACTACGATCTGAAGACTACGCAGAAGGAGTATCAAATTTCCGATCGGGTGTATCTCTATAACTTCGCTCGGAATCAAGTGAAGGAGAGAAAATTCCTACCTTCCTGGAAAGGTCCCTATGTCATCACTGACAAATTATCTCCAGTGGTCTACAAGATCAAAATCCCTAAGGGGGATGAGTTTATTGAAAAATGGGTGCACATTAATCAGCTACGTGTTTGTCATCCTAGTGCACGACTTCGAGAGATTGAAGAAGCTGGATGAAAAGAGGTGAAGAGACTTTACGGTTCCAGCTAAAGAAGGAAATAAGGATTGGTATCGTATGAACTGAAAAGTGTTATCTGTTATTCTACATCTTTAACTCATACTAACCCATCCTGATATACGTTTCCTCTGTAACAAAATGTCTCCTAACTGACCTCTGAAACCAGAACTTACTCTGTCCAAGAAAATAACTTATGCCAATCAGAGGTATATGATATTAATAACTCTTTTCTTGCAGGATAAAGTTGAAAAATGTATGTACTCATATGTGTCATGCAATATTTTATAGGCGTAAGATGTCATCAAAGATGATTGCCATTATCTACGTCGTCCTGATCTTGGGGAAGGAGTTCCATGCTGAGCCGATTGCTGTGCCAGGTCCTTCATCCAGAATCATGCTACAAGATACAGCGGGTTCATCTTGACGAACAAGAGGATATTATCCCAGAAGGTCTACATCACGCTGGATCCACGCGTTTTCGTCAAAAGGCAATTTAACGTGTCCGAAATCCAGTCACTGGAAATCCAAGCCTGGTACCAGATGCACATCTGATATTCCCAAGAGCGGATTACCCAGATCCTGGAGCAAACAAGGAAGACCTTGACCAGAGAGCAATTCTCTACAAGCCAAAGACCAAAGCGATTTATTTCTTTGATCGTAGCCGCCATAATCTTTAGCGTAGTGGGCGCTGTTATTGCCACAAGTGTAACAGTTGCAAACTCCATCTCCATCAAGACATTAGAGCTCGAGATCAGTTCACTAAAAAGTAACTTAATGAGCATTCATGCAGAGATGGAAAAGCAGAAGCAACATTTATCGGATTTGTATACCGTGGTACAAGAGACTGTTACTACAAACTTACATTCAAAATTATTGGACCATTCAATAAACCTTCATCAGAGTAATGAACAGTTTAAACAAGAACTTATATTATTAAAAGAACGTATTGATTTCCAAACTCAGGTTTACCACAATGAAGTACAAAGTGGGATGCAACACCTGAGGGAAGGACGTATTCCCCTTTATTTCGTATCATACGATATCGTCCGTAGAATGCTGCAAAATGTCAGCGGAAATAAAATAGAAGATATCCAGCTGAATTTAGCATTCAACATGGGGATTGCGATACCGTTATATGTTGATCCCATAAAAATGGAGATCTGTTTTCTATTATTAATTCCCTTTGTCACTAGGGACAATATATTTCAGATGAAAAAAATTCATAATGTAGGGACCTGGAAAGACAATATTCATGTTAGGATTCAAACTCCTGACATTGTGGCGTACCAGCCATGGAAGCCGGAATGGTTATCTGTTCCTATTCTGGAGAATTGTGTAACGTTCAATGCGAAGGTGATCCTTTTAATTATGACGCAACCAATGCGTTATGCGGTCTCGAATATGAGAAGCATGGATCAGAGAAGTGCCCGGTTACCCTGTCAAAGATTGAGGAGGGACAGGTGAATGCATTTTTTTTTTTAAATAACATTTTATTTATTTTCTGTTAGAAGCAATTCAGAAGCAAAATATGATTTTACACAATGCTGAAGTACAATAGAAGAGTCAATATAGACCATCATGTACAAAAGAAGAGTACCAATAACACACTTTGCTCCAAATGACATTGTTCTTTTCTTAAAACATATTACTTAATTCCCTAAATCCCCCCCCCCCCCCCACCCCCTTCTGGATGTGTACCCGTCCCAACTAACACTGTTCAAATCCTAAAAGCAGGTGTAAATTCCCCGTTAGGATGGCTGAGTTACCTTCAAATTACCCAAACTCCCTTTCAAGTCAGTGAGTAGATACCATTCCGTGTATTGAAAATTTTTCATAATCTTCAGAATTTCAGGTTCGGAAAGCTGTTTACTAATGTAGATTTTCCACTTTCCAAAGAACTGTGACGTTTTACTAGACTTTTGTTTTTCCGCTTCTAATTGATCCATCAGCATAAAATATCTCATTTCTATTTGAATCTCTGAGATCACGGGAGTTTTTGGTTGTAACCACGAGCTCAGTAAACATCTAAGTGCCACCACCAAAGCTCCATCCACTAACTTGGGTACTACCAATGTATCCGGAAATACATGAAACAAAACCACCATAGGTTCAAATGGCAAATCTAATTGCCATATTTTTCGTATCCAAGCTAATGTTTCCTTCCAGAATATTTCTACCTGTGAGCATTCCCAGACACAATGGTTCAGATCTGCTTTAGATAAATGGCACTTAGGGCAATCCGTTATCCTATCAGGGAGAATATTTTTGAATGGAATGTTAAAGGCATATATCGCCCTGTGTAATAGTTTGAAATGGGACTCTCTCCATTTTTCACACGAGATTGCTCTCCTTACTCTCTCCCATCCTCCCAAGAGTTTATCCCCACAATTACTAGAGTTCAAAAATGTTTTCCATCCCTGGAATCTTTTGCTGAACATTCTATCATCCCCTTTTTCTCTCATAGTTCTGTATACGTCAGAGAGTGAGATTTTATTTTCCTTTTGTTTCAACAGGATGTCAAAAGGATTAGAGACATATTCATGTTGCAAGTCCCTCAGTCTAGATTTGCAAAAATTTATGATCTGATAGTATTGTAAAAATATCTCCCTAGAAAGCCCAAATTTATCATGAAGCTCTTCTAATGATACGTATCTAGGATCTGCCTCATGAATTAAATGTGACATTTTGTGAATACCTAACCCTCTCCAAGCTTGGAACAACTTGTTTGTTTTACCCAAAACAAAATCAGGATGATTCCACAATGGCATATGTTTAGATGCCAGAAAAGACATGCCAAGTTGTATCTCCTCACATCCGGCATTCTTAACCCTCCTTTGTTTATGGGAGCCCAAAGTCGTTTTAAAGCTATACGTGATTTCTTCCCAGACCAGATGAACTGAGTAAAGGCCCTATTAATACCTACCACATCCGAATGTCTAAGTAAAATCGGCATAGTCTGCATGGGATACAACAATTTTGGAAAACTAATTATCTTGATTAAGTGGCATCTACCTATTACTGACAATGGTAACGATTGCCACCTTTTCAGTTCCTGCTTTATCTGTAGGAATAGTGGTAGGTAGTTAAGGGTATATAGAGAATGAGGCGTACGACCTATCTTAATCCCCAAGTACGTGATGTGGCTTGTGACTAAAGATACCGGACAGTTTTCCAGAACGAAGTCTTTCCTACAAGGTCCCGTCCCTATTGTCATCAGTTCGCATTTGTTTCGATTCACTTTGAAACCTGAGAAGGAGCCAAAGTTCCTCATGACATCAAAAATGTTTTTAACATCCCTCTGAGGATTTGATAAGAACATGATGATGTCATCTGCGAACAGTGAGAGTTTAATCTCCTGTTTGCCTATGCGAATACCCTCAAAGACATCTGTGGACTCCAGCAGTCTAGCTAATGGCTCAAGTGCAATATTGAATAGTAATGGAGACAAAGGACATCCCTGTCTCGTCCCCTTTAAAAGTGGAAAAGAGGTGGACAAGAATCCTGGTATTGCAATCTGTGCCCTAGGAGATCTATATAAAGCATTGACATAAGTCCTAAAGACTCCTGTAATTTGCATTCTGTCCATAACATTTCCCAACCAACTCCAGCTTATATTGTCGAATGCTTTCTCAGCATCAATAGTCAATAAGGCAGGTAACGATATAGCACTCTCTTTCCTGTTAACATGGTCCAGCACAGATAGAACTCTACGGATGTTGAACACTGCCGATCTCCCCTTCACGAACCCTACTTGGGATTTTCCAATCAACGATGGTAAAATATTGGCCAGCCTGTCTGCCATTATTTTAGAAAGTACAGGGAGTGTAGAATTATTAGGCAAGTTGTATTTTTGAGGATTAATTTTATTATTGAACAACAACCATGTTCTCAATGAACCAAAAAAACTCATTAATATCAAAGCTGAATATTTTTGGAAGTAGTTTTTAGTTTGTTTTTAGTTTGTTTTTAGTTTTAGCTATTTTAGGGGGATATCTGTGTGTGCAGGTGACTATTACTGTGCATAATTATTAGGCAACTTAACAAAAAACAAATATATACCCATTTCAATTATTTATTTTTACCAGTGAAACCAATATAACATCTCAACATTCACAAATATACATTTCTGACATTCAAAAACAAAACAAAAACAAATCAGTGACCAATATAGCCACCTTTCTTTGCAAGGACACTCAAAAGCCTGCCATCCATGGATTCTGTCAGTGTTTTGATCTGTTCACCATCAACATTGCGTGCAGCAGCAACCACAGCCTCCCAGACACTGTTCAGAGAGGTATACTGTTTTCCCTCCTTGTAAATCTCACATTTGATGATGGACCACAGGTTCTCAATGGGGTTCAGATCAGGTGAACAAGGAGGCCATGTCATTAGATTTTCTTCTTTTATACCCTTTCTTGCCAGCCACGCTGTGGAGTACTTGGACGCGTGTGATGGAGCATTGTCCTGCATGAAAATCATGTTTTTCTTGAAGGATGCAGACTTCTTCCTGTACCACTGCTGGAAGAAGGTGTCTTCCAGAAACTGGCAGTAGGACTGGGAGTTGAGCTTGACTCCATCCTCAACCCGAAAAGGCCCCACAAGCTCATCTTTGATGATACCAGCCCAAACCAGTACTCCACCTCCACCTTGCTGGCGTCTGAGTCGGACTGGAGCTCTCTGCCCTTTACCAATCCAGCCACGGGCCCATCCATCTGGCCCATCAAGACTCACTCTCATTTCATCAGTCCATAAAACCTTAGAAAAATCAGTCTTGAGATATTTCTTGGCCCAGTCTTGACGTTTCAGCTTGTGGGTCTTGTTCAGTGGTGGTCGTCTTTCAGCCTTTCTTACCTTGGCCATGTCTCTGAGTATTGCACACCTTGTGCTTTTGGGCACTCCAGTGATGTTGCAGCTCTGAAATATGGCCAAACTGGTGGCGAGTGGCATCTTGGCAGCTGCACGCTTGACTTTTCTCAGTTCATGGGCAGTTATTTTGCCCCTTGGTTTTTCCACACGCTTCTTGCTACCCTGTTGACTATTTTGAATGAAACGCTTGATTGTTCGATGATCACGCTTCAGAAGCTTTGCAATTTTAAGAGTGCTGCATCCCTCTGCAAGATATCTCACTATTTTTGACTTTTCTGAGCCTGTCAAGTCCTTCTTTTGACCCATTTTGCCAAAGGAAAGGAAGTTGCCTAATAATTATGCACACCTGATATAGGGTGTTGATGTCATTAGACCACACCCCTTCTCATTACAGAGATGCACATCACCTAATATGCTTAATTGGTAGTAGACTTTCGAGCCTATACAGCTTGGAGTAAGACAACATGCATAAAGAGGATGATGTGGTCAAAATACTCATTTGCCTAATAATTCTGCACGCAGTGTATTTTGACATCCACATTTATAAGGGATATAGGGCGGTGGGATGCAGGTTGGAAGGGGTCTTTCCCAGGTTTGGGCAATAATTTGATATGTGCTAAATTACTTGTTTCCGTCAGGTTTTGGCCACCTAATATGCTATTGTAATTTTCTACTAGTACCTGTGTAATGTCCTCTCTAATAATCTTAAAGAATTCCCCAGAGAAACCGTCAGGTCCCGGAGCCTTCCCTGACTTCAAGTTTCTTATAGTATATACCACTTCCTCAGTTGAAATAGACTGATTGAGTGAGGCTAGTTGTTCTGCCTTCACACTTGGAAGAGAAACCTTATTCAGAAAGGAAGTAGGGGGATGCAGGGCCTCAGGATCTTTAGTGTATAACTTCTGGTAAAAGTTTCTGAAAATCTCCACTACCTTCCTGGGTTCTTTTTGAAGGTGTCCCTGTGAATCTTTTAATGTCGGGATTCGTATGGGTCCTCTCGCCCCTTTGGCCAATCTTGCTAGTATTTTCCCTGACTTATTACCAAATTTAAAAAACCTGGATTCTTTTTGGGATCTATATATATCTTCCCACTGCACAAACCAGAGCTCGTACTCTTTCTTCGCCACTTTCCATTTTAAGTTGTTTTCACTTGTGGGGTTGGCCAAGAAAGAGACGTATGCCTTCCTTAAGGACAGTGCATTTTCATCCAGTTTTGTCCTAGTCTTCTTTTTTATAGAATGCACATAAGAAATAATTCTCCCCCGTAAAACAGCCTTCGCTGTGTCCCATAGCAAAGAGGGGTTATTTCTATGTTCTGCGTTGTCCTGTAAATATTCCATTACCCACCCCTTTAACAGATCTCTAAAATTTTCATTCTCTGACAGGAAGGAGGGAAATCGCCATATGAAGTCAGATCCCTTCTGAGTCTGCTCTTTTATATCTATCTGTACTGGAGCATGATCGGAAATTGCAATATCTAATATTTTGGAGTGGTGGGCTCTGCGCTGGACAGTAGATGTCGCGAAAATATGATCAATCCTGGACCACAAATTGTTTGGTGGGGAATAAAACGTGTACTCTCTACCTTCAGGGTTTTCTAGTCTCCAGAGATCCACTAGGTTATTGTCATTCATGAAGTCTGCTAGAACAGTGTCCCTAGTCCTTTGTAAAATGACCTTCCCAGACGTAATCTGTCTATCTTCCCTGCTGTCTACACCAGCATTCATGTCTCCTCCCACAATGTATTGTGTTAAGGGATCCTGTCCCATTAGAGCACTCAATTCTCTAAAGAAAGATCCGTTTTCCCCATTTGGGCCGTACACATTGACCAAACATATTTCTCCCAGAGGAGATTGCATTTTCAGCTTCTGATACCTTCCATTTACATCCGCCTCATGGTGTAGTATTTTATGATCGAAGTGTTTACTTATCAGGATTAGTGTACCTGCCTTCCCGGCTATAGAGGGCGCTCCAACCACTTTCCCGACCCACATCTTTTCCATGCGAAAAAATTCCCGTTCAGCCAAGTGGGTCTCCTGCAGCATAGCGATATCTGGTTTGAGCCGGTGTAGAAATTTGAGTATCATGTTACGTTTGGCTGGGGAACGCAAACCTCTGACGTTCCAAGACACGATTCGCGTCATGGGATCTTCGCATGAAAAAGATGTATGTAGGGCCCTGCAGTACACATCCAGAAAATAACCATCCCATAATTCCCAAAAAAACAAACCAACAATACAAAAACACTGCTTAAAGGCAGCTAAGCAACAGTTCCCAGGAAAGATTAAAGGACCTTAACATGTATAGCTTGGAACAGTGGCGTACCGCCCATAGAGGCAGACCACGCCATTGCTATGGGGCCCGCGGCACTGGGGGGCCCGGAGCGCAGAGAAGGCCCCGCCCACACTATTTAACCTTGCCCACTCATGACATGCTGGCCGGTTGTGCGGCTGGTTTTCTTCAGCCAACTCTTCTTCCGGGTTTGGGGGGGCTCATAGATGACAGTGTGCTTTCCTCCTACACCTACTCCTTCCTAACAACCCCTCCCTGGGCATTTTGGAGGGCATTAGGCGGGGTTGGATGGATATTAACCCCTCTAACTCCTTGCTGCTAATGCTGAGTGTGCACATAGCCACCAAATTATATTTCACAAACCAGCCAAACCCCCCCCCCCCCCCCCCCCACACACAAACACATGCGCATATGTGCACACTCAGCATCAGCAGCAAGGAGTTAAAGGGGTTTGGGGTAGGAGAAGTGATGACAAAATGGCGCAGGTAGCAAAGGGGTTAAGATGTGGAGGATGGCTTAGGTCCGGCTTTAGCACAGTGGACAGAGGCAGGAGGAGTGCTGTGTATGTGCTCCTGCCCTGCACTCGCTTAGTTGTATGGCATACATATTGCGCCCTGTGCCCACTCTTCTAAAGCCTGGCAAGTGACATGGCCCATCTGTGTCCACTGTCCTGTGCCCACTCTGGCAAGCCTGGCAAGTGACATGCCCATTGTATGAAAATATAAAAAAATATTCCCCATATGGCAAACAGCAAAACAGAAAAAAAGAGTCCAAAAGGCGGATTAGCTGTTTTTGGTCGCTTCCTTTTCCACAATAAATTTTAATAAAAAGTGATCAAAAAGTCATAAACACCCCAGAATGGTATCAATGGAAAGTTCAGATCGCCCCGCAAAATTTGAGCCCCCATATAGTTCCGTATACATAATTGCAAAAAAGTTATAGGGGTCCAAATATGGCGACAAAAAAGTAAAACCTTTTTTTTCCCCCCAATTTAGAATTTTTTTTCACTATCAAAACGCAAACAAACAGAACAAATCCTTATTGGAAAATACATGTACATTTTATACGTTACTGCAACAAAGTTGGTTAATAATAAAAAAAAAATGTTTATCCCTAACAGTTTCAGTAGGTCATGTATAAATTTATTTAATGGGGGTGTGGCATGGCAGGAGCCAGGTCAGGAAGTGGGATGGGCCATTGTGGGTAGTGGGCGGGGTTAAGGGGCCCAATTCAGATTTTTGCTATGGGGCCCAGTGATTTCTATGTACACCCCTGGCTTGGAAGAAAGATGAGACAGAGGGGATATGATAGAAACTTTTAAATACATAAAGGGAATCAACAAGGTAAAAGAGGAGAGAATATTTAAAAGAAGAAAAACTGCTACAAGAGGAAATAGTTTTAAATTAGAGGGGCAAAGGTTTAAAAGTAATATCAGGAAGTATTACTTTACTGAGATAGTAGTGGATGCATGGAATAGCCTTCCTGCAGAAGTGGTAGCTGCAAATACAGTGAAGGAGTTTAAGCATGCATGGGATAGGCATAAGGCCATCCTTCATATAAGATAGGGCCAGGGGCTATCCATAGTACTCAGTATATTGGGCAGACTAGATGGGCCAAATGGTTCTTATCTGCCGACACATTCTATGTTTCTATGTTTCTATGTTCCCTGTCTGGGAAAACATCCAAAAAATTCTATTCCTCCCTCCAATAATAAATTGTAAGCTGACTTCACTTTTTTCCTGCCTATGTGCATTATTACACAAAGTTTTCTCTATAGTATTACCGCTAAACTCGGTCCCTGACCTATGGTAAAAAAAAGTGGCTATGTAGAAACAAAACTGTAGAACCATCTACTAACCTGGATTATCTAAAGAGCACTTCCTAGAATCATATTATCTAGACATGGCTATCTATACAACCCTTTAGCAGAAAACAAGACTCCCTGTGCTAGAGTCAAGAATAAACAATACAAAGTATACTCAAGTCCCTTGAATCTTCATCCGGAACCCTTGGTGGCTCTTGCACCATACTGACTGTCCAGATCTTTCCTTTGTCTTCCCCCATATCTCTTCGGGCTTGAAGGTCGATCGAAGTCCTCATCTTTCTCCCTATTTCGTTTTTCTGGGGCCCGATATGAGGAATCCACTGTGATCTGTAAGACATCAGCAGCTTCCTCCGGAGTTGAAAAGGTCTGCGATGATCCGTCTCCTTTAAAGACTTTCAGCAAAGCTGGGTATAATAGCGCGAGCCTGGTATGTCTCTGGTATAGCTCAGAGCAGATGGCTGAGAAGGCCCTCAGTTTTTTGGTAACTTCTGCTGAGTAGTCCCCAAATAGGATGATTCTCGAATTCCTTAGTTCGACAGGTTCGGTGAATCTCTTGAAGTTACGAAGTATATTCGTCTTGTCTTGAAAATCGAGATATTTTACTATTACTTGTCTCGGCTTGCGATTAAATCTAGCACCGTTGTTATCAGTGACATGAGATAGATTTTTCAAATCGGGGCCCAGTCTATGAGCGCGCTCAACTTTGCATGGCCCTTTTAAGCCCAGTAGTTTAGGCAATTCTTGTTCGCATATGGTGAGCAAGTCCTCTTCCGACAGGCCAACGATCCGCAAATTGTTTCTGCGGGGTCGATTCTCAAGATCCTCCACTCGGTCCCACAGTTACCTGTTTTCTTGTATAAGACCGCGGATTTGCGTGATACATTCCTCAGAGTAACGTTCCAGGGTATGCACCCTATTTTCTACCTCTGTCACGCGTGTGTCTTGTTTTTGCAGCGCTTCATGTAGTTGCTGCATGGAGGTTTTCACTGACGCTTCCAGTGTGGCCTGTAAATCAGTAGCCAGCTGCGACGCCACTTCAATCGCCAGTAATTTATAATCAATTCCTCCTGCTGTGGTCACCTCTTGCGATAGCATTATAGAAGGTGAATTCTCATCGTCTTCAGCGCGAGGTGAAGGAGCATCAGGCGCCATGTCTTCCTCCTTGGCTAGATCGGCGGGAACATCAGCCGAGGTCTTGGACTTGATTTTCTTGCCCATGGTGATAATGAAACGGTCCATTCACCATTTCAGGACCCTAGTAATCTATTGGAGCAGTAAATTGCTCCTGATAAGAGATTGTCTGGGCAATATGTCACGATTTTCGGTCAGGGATTCCGGAGCTGACTCTCTCTGCTGCTCACATGCAGGCGCCGAAACCGGAAGTCCCCATGAATGCAGTTTTGATAAAAGATAAATGGCTTGTTAGCACACGCTAACGCTTTTCAAGCTACGCTTTTCAAATGACCACGTAATGGTGAAAGTCATCGTCCTACCTTCTCATGTCTCCATTATAAAAGTACCCCGTAATTCTAGGATTATGATTGGGAATCGTACACTATATCCTGTGGACATAGAGGATGTTGAAGGAGAAGTGGAAAGTATTGATGCCTTCCAAAATCAGGAGATCGCCATAAATCCAGATTTAAAATTTTTGATAGATAATAAACCTAGTCATACCGTTCGTATGGTAATCCGGAAGGATAACATCACCATGGACACGTTTCAGTATTCGTCAACGGACAATGAGATATTGCATCCCTCCATCTGGGCATGGGGGGGAAATTATGTATGGGGTGTATTGTTTATTGTCATCCTGGGGTGGTTGAGTATGTTGACTATCCAAATGATACGTTGGATAAGATTTATTAAAAAGACTGTGGCCAAGCTATGGTTAAAACATCACAAACAAAGCCTACGCTCCGTGAATAACGAAGAAAATATGAGAAGCCCTTTTGAACATTCCAAATATATTCACACTTTTTGGAATATTTTGGAATGAAGGGGGATTTGTCAGGCATATTTATATCTGCATATTAAGGTCTGACAATATTAGAACCAAAATGGAGATTCACATTACCTTTAAGAGGCCAAACTCTCTGTTGGAATAAGCCAGAAAAGGTCAGGAAAGTCACTGGCATGCAATGTACAGTCGTGGCCCAAAGTTTTGAGAATGACACAAATATTAGTTTTCACAAAGTTTGCTGCTAAACTGCTTTTAGATATTTGTTTCAGTTGTTTCTGTGATGTAGTGAAATATAATTACACGCACTTCATACGTTTCAAAGGCTTTTATCGACAATTACATGACATTTATGTAAAGAGTCAGTATTTGCAGTGTTGGCCCTTCTTTTTCAGGACCTCTGCAATTCGACTGGGCATGCTCTCAATCAACTTCTGGGCCAATTCCTGACTGATAGCAACCAATTCTTTCATAATCACTTCTTGGAGTTTGTCAGAATTAGTGGGTTTTTGTTTGTCCACCCACCTCTTGAGGATTGACCACAAGTTCTCAATGGGATTAAGATCTGGGGAGGTTCCAGGCCATGGACCCAAAATGTCAACGTTTTGGTCCCCGAGCCACTTAGTTATCACTTTTGCCTTATCGTTGCTCCATCGTGCTGGAAAATGCATTGTTCTTCACCAAACTGTTGTTGGATTGTTGGAAGAAGTTGCTGTTGGAGGGTGTTTTGGTACCATTCTTTATTCATGGCTGTGTTTTTGGGCAAAATTGTGAGTGAGCCCACTTCCTTGGATGAGAAGCAACCCCACACATGAATGGTCTCAGGATGCTTTACTTTTGGCATGACACAGGACTGATGGTAGCGCTCACCTTTTCTTCTCCGGACAAGCCTTTTTTCCAGATGCCCCAAACAATCGGAAAGAGGCTTCATCGGAGAATATGACTTTGCCCCAGTCCTCAGCAGTCCATTCACCAAACTTTCTGCAGAAGATCAATCTGTCCCTGATGTTTTTTTTGGAGAGAAGTGGCTTCTTTGCTGCCCTTCTTGACACCAGGCCATCTTCCAAAAGTGCGCTCACACCTGCCTGCTGCCATTCCTGAGCAAGCTCTGCACTAGTGGCACTCTGATCCCACAGCTGAATCCTCTTTAGGAGACGATCCTGGCGCTTGCTGGACTTTCTTGGACGCCCTGAAGCCTTCTTAACAAGAATTGAACCTCTTTCCTTGAAGTTCTTGATGATCCTATAAATTGTTGATTGAGGTGCAATCTTAGTAGCCACAATATCCTTGCCTGTGAAGCCATTTTTATGCAACGCAATGATAGCTGCACGCGTTTCTTTGCAGGTCACCATGGTTAACAATGGAAGAACAATGATTTCAAGCATCACCCTCCTTTTAACATGTCAAGTCTGCCATTTTACCCCAATCAGCCTGACATAATGATCTCCAGCCTTGTGCTCGTCAACATTCTCACCTGAGTTAACAAGACGATTACTGAAATGATCTCAGCAGGTCCTTTAATGACAGCAATGAAATGCAGTGGAAAGGTTTTTTTGGGATTAAGTTAATTTTCATGGCAAAGAAGAACTATGGAGTATATGCAATTGCTATTATAAAAACCTAAGCAGCAACTTTTCCAGTTTCCAATATTTATGTAATTCTCAAAACTTTTGGCCACGACTGTATACTACAGGTCCAGGGCTGAGGAGTAAGCCCTGTACCTGCAATAATTCTGTCGCTTTGATGGTTTGGAGGTTACCTAGCTGTGTAAAACAGCTCCAAAGCTGTGCTGTTTTACACAAACAATAAACAAAGATTAGAGGTGGCTGGGGCAAGGATATGCAGTGTGCCAGACCACAGGGGCAACATATGAGTTACGGTGGGCCGATGGGGGTAGTAGTTCATTTACTCACGGTTAGCAGAGCCTCCCTGGGCCGGCAGTGCAGTAAAGGGAAGGACAGTACGAAATCCTCCGGGGCACTCTATTGCAGGGAACACCAGCCAGATGGAAGTTGAGGTGCCCTTGATGGTAGTGGGTATGCTTAGGGGTGCTTTGGTGGCTGGGCCTAGGGTTTGGTGATATAAAAAATATTCCCACGATAACGATATTAAGAAATTTATCGCGATAACGATATATATCACGATAAATGCACATTTAGAAGAAAAAAAAACTTGGGGCAACAAGGAGATATACTGTATGGGGAGGTGGGCCACAATGAGACATTATACTGTATGGGGGCAACAAGGTGACATCATACTGTATGGGGGCTGCAAAGAGACATTATACTGTAAGGGGGCTACAAAGAGACATTATACTGAATTGGGGCCACAAATAAACATTATACTGTATGGGAGCCACAAGGCGACGTTATACTGTATGGCGCAGCCACAAGGAGACATTTTTCTGTATGAGGGCACAAGAAGACATCATACTGTATGGGGGCCACAAAGAGACATTATACTGTATGGGGCAGCTACAAGGAGACATTATACTGTATGAAGGCCACAAGGAGACATTATACTGCATGGGGCGACTGGGGCTAAGGTGACATTATACTGCATTGGGGGGTAGGGGCCAAGGAAACATTATACTGCCCTGGGCGGCAGGGGCCAAGGAGACATTATACTGCATGGGGCAGCTGGGGCCAAGGTGACATTATACTGCATTGGGGGGTGGGGGCCAAGAAAACATTATACTGCACGGGGCGGCAGGGGCCAAGGAAACATTATACTACATGGGGCGGCTGGGGCCAAGGAGAAATTATACTGCATGGGGCGGCTGGGGCCAAGGTGACATTATACTGCATGCTGTTATGCTTGTAATTTGATATACACTATTTTGGGGGCACCCAGGCTGGCACTGTGATGCTTGTGCGCTGGCTGCTTTGCAGGATATGACCAATAGCTGTGGATTGGCTTTATAAGAAAAATGCTCTCTAAAAAAAGGGGAAAAAATAACAGACCTCACCTCACATAAAACCTTGTGACTTGCGTGGCAGTTTATGTTAGAAATGTTTCCGTGTACTGTACACCATCTTACGTTAGCGCCTGGGAGAGAGAGCTGAACTGCACACTGGACAATCGGGCTTGAGGACCGCGGTACCTCGCACAAGGACAGGGGTGATGCCGTTACCATGAATTGTGGACAGCATAAGGACATCCCTCTTGTCCTTATACCTGACCAGCAGCAGGTTTCCAGTGGTAAGGGGCACGGGTCTCACCCCTGGGGATAGGTACCTGGATGGGGTGGGCAGGGAGGCCGCGTTGATTTTTCCGCACGGTCCCACAAGCGTAAGGTTTCTAACCTTCATCCTATCAGGTTTTTCTTCAGAGACTTAAAGATCTCAGGAGGCTTCAGATGTCAGGAGGCCTGTCTTAAAAGACCGATAACTCCAGAAAATCTGGGGCCCTGTTTCTTCAACATCAAGTTCTCACTAAGAGCCAGAGAACAATTAATGCCACAAGCTTGGCGGATCAGGGGTACTGTTGAGAAGTAATTTTCTCCATGTAAGAGTGCACGTTGCCTGCTCCACTGCCACCTCCTGGAATGAACTGGGGCATATTCCACCGGAACAAATGTACAATTCTGTCACATATTCAACATCTTCAGTGAGATCGCACTGTCCTCTTCTGCCACAAACATTTTGCAAGTCCCCTTCCTCTACCGCTCTTGCTCAAAGCAAATCACAGCAGATCCTCAGAGATGTTCTTCAGACTCTCCTGAGAGACCACATCTGTAGCAGACCAGGTAAGATCTGGCGCCCCCACTCCTTCTTACTGCTATAAGCCCCACCCCTCCGTTTTATTCTTCTGGGGACAGTTAGCTGGGCCACCATGTCAGATTCCAGAGCCAAATCCTCCAGACAAGCTGCAACCTCTGTGCTGAATTTTGTTTGCTCTTCTTGTCACACCGAGTTCCATGTGGTAAGATCTCTTGTGCACTTCCTGCTCAGTTCTGCCAACCTGCATTTGTGACCCCCAGCCCATCAGTCCCTGCTTCCAGGTGACACCAGAACCAGAGTGGGAACATTCCTTAGTCAACATGGTGCAGGACTTTTCTTAGATAAACCAAGCCATTGTAGAGATGCTGGAAAGCATGTCCTTGAGGGGAAGTGTGCGCCATTCAGATTCTAAGGACATCAAAACTGTCTCCCATAGTGGGCACCTCCACAAATGGGCCAGAACGTTCCGCCCTTCTAGGCATTCTGTTTCCCACAGGTCGTCACTCTTTCCCCTTCTTCCCAGAGAGCCTCACTCAGATGAGTCTTCCAAAGTGGATAACCATTCAGAACCCACAATTTTGGATGCAGAACTGGGCCTCGATGAGGAGCAGTCCTCTCTCCTCCATAATGGACACCTTAATTGTGACTGTTGTGGAGTCCTTGCAGTTCAAGAAGTCAGATACCTCTTCCTCCCCCAAAAAATGTCCCTCTCCCCAAATTGTGGATCTGCCAAAGTCTCTCCGGGCTAAGCACTCTACTTCCCGGAATCCAAGGCTCCGACCTCCAGGCCTGCATTCCGCCCTCTGCGCAGCCCAAAAAAATGTAAGAGTGGCCCACCAGCCACACCCTAGACGAACAGCCCCTGAAAGAGAAAAAAACTGTGACAACATATACCTGCCATGAACATCACCACAAAAAAAAACCAAGAACATATATATTTTTTTTGTATTTAATATACAGCAACCCCTCAGAAAACACAGCGAACTCACACCAGCAGAACAGGGCGAATATATCTCGCAAAGCAGGCCGACCGCCACCGACCAATGCGCATCACCTCCGATTCCGATAAACCCACTCTGGCCGCGCCTATGCGACAAGAGTGAGTGCCAAATTCACCAGGATCCTTTGCTCTAAATTGCCGACCACCCAAACAACTGCGCAACACGAAGAAAACTGAAATTTGGTAAAAGGGGACCCATCAGCATGCGCAAAAATTTTTAAGCCTCCCCTCCTTAAAGACCTATACTCCGAAACCAACCGGACCGGGCAAGCTTACTCCCGGCACCGGCAATATAGGTAACCATACCCCGTTCCCAAACTGGTCCGTCTTCGACCTCTAATACGGACCCTGAGAGTATTATTACCCAGCACAATATCCGAATCAACAAGTCACCCGGTCTAGTGCCCGAAGGCACCACGAGTTCCCCACCCGCAAAGCCGGGGGGAAAAAAAGGCGAGACTGAAACTAGCCGCGGCCATAGAGCGCTCAAAGGCTGAGGAACAAACCTCCCGCAATACTCAACCAACTGGCATAATAGGGTAAAAGAAATAGGCCGTCTGTTATCCCGTACTACGTACTCCTTTTGCCAGCCCCGCATCTCTGCCTCACAACCGAATTTTTTGTCACATCCGCCCATCCACATAACTTTAAGTAGAACGCCACCCCTGCCAACCGCCGCCGTGCAACCGGGCCGAAACCCCCAGGGACCTCATCCCCAGCAGCCATTCGACGGTAACCTCCAAACGAAGATCATCCCGCCTAGCGACATCTCTTTCCCCGCGCACCGCCAACCAGTCAGCCCAGGCCTTACCATGTGCTTGCCACATAGCCAGAGACACCAATGCACTCACATATATATTTTTTTTTTAAAAAGGAAGTCATCAGGTAATGAATCACCGACGACAACCACAACCCCATTCCAAAATGAGCTAAAAATCTCAAAAGTGATGGCACAAAATGGAGCACCCCATAGGCCAAACAATATCATAGTAAAAAGGCCCTCAAAACACCCCCCAACAGATGGAAACAATCAGGGTGAATGGGCAAAAGTCCTAAACGCTGACTCTATATCGGATTTGGCCAGGAGAGCCCCCCGTCCTCGTGCCCTCACCAGAGCCACCGCCCCTATCAAACGAGACATACGTCACCGAGGCTTCCTCCTGAAGGATAGCATCGTTAATGGACTGTGGGTTAGATAGGTGATGTATGAGGTGGAATTTACCAGTCCCCCCTTTTTGGGAACCACACCCCATGGGGAAACCCGCAGGTTAGGGAAGGGGGGCGCCACAAAAGGGGCCAGCAATCCTCCCCGCTGACACCTCCTTCCGCAACTTAGCCTCAAGCACCCTCAGGGTTTTCCCTGACCGATATAAGATTGTCCGAAAAACCGGGGACCTATTAAGAACAAACGGAATGAAAAAAACCATCAGAGAAACCAGCAGGGCTGTGGAGTCGGTAGATAAATGGTCCGACTCGACTCCTCTGTATTTAATATGCGATTGTATTTTATACATTCCTTGAAGGAAAGAAAAGGCAACATACATGTCATTACCAAGAACTACTGGCTAGGAAGCCGCTGCCTTCTCCTTTTGTGTGCTGATCTTCTGCTGACGATAGGGCAGTGGGAGGATCCAGCAGTGGGAGGATCCAGGAAGGGGCAAGGGCAATTTATTGTAAACATGATTTCCCTAGTAGAATCCCATAGTCATGTTTAAAGTTTATCAATCTGAGTTTACAAGTTTTTATAGCCTTAGCTGAAGGACAGCAGTTTTTCAAATGGTTTCAGCTTCAGTCTTGAACTATTGACTATCCATTCCCTTCACTTATACAAGTGTCTCTAGTCCTGCAAAAAAACATATTTACTTAATCAGTTATCAGTGAGAGGCTAAGTTAACCATGGGCGTGCGTTCCCTGTAACAGCGGAACACAACACAATGAAAAGTAAAAGTATTGCCGCTCCTTAACTGTGCGTTGCGTGCCCATATAGTGAAGCATATGAAAAGCATGCATCTTCATGGCACTTAAACGTGTTGTTTTGCGGGTAACGTGACGCACTGCATGCATTGGCCTTTATTCTTACAATTTTCGCAAAAGTGGGGGGAAAAATAGCAGTGCGTCTTATGGGGGCGAATGCTGCGACCGTCGGTGAATAGGCTGAGAGGGAGGAGGGGCTGGCATCTGTTTTCTGTAATGGCAGCGGGGCCCGGTGCAGTCACTATATTCTACGACACCGGGCCCGCTCTCTGTAGTATACGGTAATCATATCTAACTTGTGGGTATTGTTAAAGTATTCCAATCATCTTAAATCTAGCGCTGTACTACTTACTTACTAACTTCTTGGCAGTCAGGAGGCGGGTGGGCGCTCGATAGCGTAGCTCACTACGTCCACCCGCCTGCTCCGCCCACTTTATGAATGAAGCAGGCACCGGGCCCCCGCTGCCATCACAGAAAACAGATGCCGGCACCCATTCGGACAATACATAAAGAGCAAAAAAAAAACACCTCAAGCAGGCACAATAGTTGCTAATTCTGCAACTAACAACCTGCCCCATTATCTAGACACCTACATGCAGAAAAATGTGGCCCAATGTCGAGTTATCCTGAAGGGATTCAACCCAACTTATACATGAAATTACGGATATAAACTGGCACCAGGATCTACTTCTGGTGACTATGGACGTTTTAGCTCTGTACTCTAATATCGGGCATTCCTGTGTGCTGGACTGTATCAAACAATACTTGGACCAGGATGATGATATGCCATCCTCTCAAAAACACTTCCTACACAACAGTTTGGAATTTGTACTGAATAATAACTACTTTCAGTACGAGAAGCAGACTTACTATCAAAATACATGGAACCACAATGGGTGGTAAGGTTGCGCCTTCATATGCCAACCTTTTTATGGGTATTTTTGAAGATCTGCACGTACTATGGTGAGAAGAATTCAAAGAAAAAATAGTTAGATACCATAGATACATAGATGACCTGTTCTTTGTTTGGAGAGGTAACCCAACATCTATCAGAGTTCCACTGGTCCCTCAACTCAAACACCTGGGGCATCATTTTTTTTTTTTTACAGTACATCAATTTTCTGAATATCCCCATATCTCACGATGACCATAAACTCATAACATCCACTTATTTCAAAAAGGTGGATAGCAACAGCCATCTACATTTTACAAGTTATCACTTCAAGCCAGTTCTCAACGATTAGGAAGAACTGCACTGAAGACAAGACCTTCTGTGAAAAGGCCAACGTTCTGAAGTAACGGTTGTTGGAGAAAGGATATCCTCCCTCTCTCATCAAGGAGGCCTATCATAAACCTATAGGAATATCACAAATCCAACGCCTGCAGCCTAATACCCAAAAGACCTCCACAAATGAAGAACCACAGAGAAGTTTCCTTACCACCTACTCTACTTCTCACAGGGAGATTAAAGGTATCTAAACACTAGTCACTACTCATGAAAGATCCGTATTTAAGCATACTTCCAGCACGACACTTCATCACCTACAGACGTGGCCCTACTATAAAGAATATTTTAGCCCCCAGCAGTCTAAGACAGAGTCATATCACACCTACCAATCCAATTGGGAGTTATAGATGTGGATCAAGAGACTACGACTCTAGAAAAGCTTGTAAAAAAAAAAAATCTAATGTTCTGATAATTAAAAACTACAATAAAAAGATTTTTTTTTTTTTAAAGCCATTGCCTGTGCTGTCATTCAATATCACACCAGACTCTTGTATTTCACTCTAATGTCACAGGAGAAGAATTTCCAAACACTATGAACTGTAAGATGGATTATCTATCTGATCGAATGCCATTATGGGTTAAAATATGTAGGCCGGACAACTCAGCAACTACATGATAGACGAGTCAACATCGACATAATATAAAAAAAAGGCTCACTAAACATGAAGTAAGCAAACATTGCACACTGAAACGTGGGGAGTCATCGCCCATAAACTTATACCCATTGACCATATCCCTTCAATCACCTATCATAGATTCGAGGTTCTGAGAAGGAGATTTTTTTGGGGGATTTACAAACTCCAAACCATCAGTTAGGTCTAAATGAAATCACTTAATTATATAATTATAAAAAATAAACGTATTCATCCAACAGTCTTTTCATGTAAACTATTATGTATCATTTATCCATTTTTCTTTTTTTACTATATCATTGTCCCCACATTTTCAGTTAATTTTTTTTAATTTAATTTAAAAAAAAATTATTGCTTTTGGTGCATTTCCTGCTTTTTAACCACTTCAACCCCCCTAGCTGAAACACCCTTAATGACCAGGCCACTTTTTACACTTCTGCACTACACTACTTTCACCGTTTATTGCTCGGTCATGCAACTTACCACCCAAATGAATTTTACCTCCTTTTCTTCTCACTAATAGAGCTTTCATTTGGTGGTATTTCATTGCTGCTGACATTTTTACTTTTTTTGTTATTAATCGAAATGGAAAGATTTTTTTGCAAAAAAATGACATTTTTCACTTTCAGTTGTAAAATTTTGCAAAAAAAAACGACACCCATATATAAATTTTTCGCTAAATTTATTGTTCTACATGTCTTTGATTAAAAAAAAATGTTTGGGTAAAAAAAAAAATGGTTTGGGTAAAAGTTATAGCGTTTACAAACTATGGTACAAAAATGTGAATTTCCGCTTTTTGAAACAGCTCTGACTTTCTGAGCACCTGTCATGTTTCCTGAGGTTCTACAATGCCCAGACAGTACAAACACCCCACAAATGACCCCATTTCGGAAAGTAGACACCCTAAGGTATTCACTGATGGGCATAGTGAGTTCATAGAACTTTTTATTTTTTGTCACAAGTTAGCGGAAAATGATTTATTTTTTATTTTATTTTTTTCTTACAAAGTCTCATATTCCACTAACTTGTGACAAAAAATAAAAAATTCTAGGAACTCGCTATGCCCCTCACGGAATACCGAGGTGTCTTCTTTCCAAAATGGGGTCACTTGTGGGGTAGTTATACTGCCCTGGCATTTTAGGGGCCCATATGCGTGAGAAGTAGTTTGCAATCAAAATCTGTAAAAAAAATGACCGGTGAAATCCGAAAGGTGCTCTTTGGAATGTGTGCCCCTTTGCCCACCTAGGCTGCAAAAAAGTGTCACACATCTGGTATCGCCGTACTCAGGAGAAGTTGGGGAATGTGTTTGGGGTGTCATTTTACATATACCCATGCTGGGTGAGATAAATATTTTTACAGGGGGGTGATCAATGACAGGGGGTGATCATGGAGTGTATATGAGGTGATCACCCCCCTGTCATTGATCACCCCCCTGTAAGGCTCCATTTAGACGTCCGTATGTGTTTTGCGGATCCGATCCATGTATCCGTAAAAATCATACGGACGTCTGAATGGAGCCTTACAGGGGGGTGATCAATGACAGGGGGATGATCAGGGAGTCTATATGGGTGATCACCCCCCTGTAAGGCTCCATTCAGACGTCCGTATGTGTTTTGCGGATCCGATCCATGTATCCGTAAAAATCATACGGACGTCTGGAGCCTTACGGGGGTGATCAATGACAGGGGGGGTGATCAATGACGGGGTGATCAGGGAGTGTATATGAGGTGATCCCCCCCCCTGTCATTGATCACCCCCCTGTAAGGCTCCATTCAGACGTCCGTATGTGTTTTGCGGATCCGATCCAAGTATCCGTAAAAATCATACGGACGTCTGGAGCCTTACAGGGGGGTGATCAATGACAGGGGGGTGATCGGGAGTCTATATGGGGTGATCACCCCCCTGTCAGGCTCCATTCAGACGTCCGTATGTGTTTTGCGGATCCGATCCATGTATCCGTAAAAATCATACGGACGTCTGAATGGAGTGATCAGGGAGTCTATATGGGGTGATCAGTGGTTCATAAGGGGTTAATAAGTGACAGGGGAGTGGGTGTAGTGTAGTGGTGTTTGGTGCTACTTTACTGAGCTGCCTGTGTCCTCTGGTGGTCGATCCAAGCAAAAGGGACCACCAGAGGACCAGGTAGCAGGTATATTAGACGCTGTTATCAAAACAGCGTCTAATATACCTGTTAGGGGTTAAAAAAATCGCATCTCCAGCCTGCCAGCGAACGATCGCCGCTGGCAGGCTGGAGATCCACTCGCTTACCTTCCGTTCCTGTGAAAGTGCGCGCCTGTGTGCGCGCGTTCACAGGAAATCTCGGCTATCGCGAGAGGACGCGTATATGCGTCCACCCAGAAGAGCAGGGCCGCCGCCAGAACGCAATCCTGCATACGGCGGTCCTGAGCAGGTTAAATGTCTCCCATGTATAATGTGATCTGAAGAAGGAGCCAGTACAGCTCCAAAATGCGTTATCATATCATCTAATAAGCTACCCTTACTAAAGAAGCAGATCCCTTCTTTCTCTTCTTAAAGCCTTTTCCTTACTGCCGCATCCAAGGGTATAAAATTCTAACTGCTTTAAATGCTGCAATCCTAAAGCGAATCTATATAATTGTATTTGGGAATACTCATATATACAATTGTTTGGGGACAAAATACACAAGTATGTAGTTCAATACTTTAACCCTAATAGTCCCTTAAACGGGGCGTGGCCTGGACGTCTTCGGGAATGGCCGCGTGAAGACAGAGCTCCGCCGCCATTAACTACTAAAGGAGATTCTCCTGCCACGCCAGCGCAGCACATGGGGAAAAAATTGCCGGTCAAGCCCTCCAGCTCGTCCCGATCATCCGTCTGGGTGAATAAGACGCTCGACTCTTACCTGAGCCGTCCGCTTCACACGGTCCCGTCCGGCTGCGGCCTGCTTCCACCTCAGGCCTCCGACGCGTGTAGGAGTGAGGAGACGTGGGCACAGCCGCCATCAGGTACAAGCTACAGTACAGCGTTACAGCTTTCCACCTCCTCCCTGTCCCCGTTAGCAAGGACTTTCCTACCCTGCAGCTCTGAGGGGGCACTCTTGAATCCCACAGAAGCGAGAGAGAGGCTACATTCAGTGGGTGACACCGCCGCCATTATGCCGCCAAAATCGGCAGCTAAGCAAGCCAAGCAAATGGCCACCCCATCCCAGAGGCGACGAGATTGGGCCGAATCTTCTGAAGATCCCCCTAGTCAAACGCTTCATAGAAGGGCAGAGGGAGGAGAAGCAGCTACTTGGGAACAGGGGAACGAGTATATGGATGAGGGAGATGAAGACTCTCCACAACCTACCCAGGGCTCTGTAATACTTCAACAAACTTTACAGCATCTGCCTACCAAGGAAGATTTTAAAATGCTGGTCTCAGAAGTCAGAAGCGCCTGCAAATCTGAGATCTCATCCCTGAGGCAGGATTTGAAGCACTTGGCTGACCGCATCGACACTATTGAAATAGATCATGATGACACCCGTAAAAGTGTGGCGCATCTACAATCTGTTATTGCTACTCAATCCCAAGTCATTAGGGACAATGCACGCCATCTTGAAGATCTAGATAACAGAGGACGCAGAAATAACATCCGTGTACGGGGTTTGCCTGAATCCAATGCTGAGGAAAACTTGCAAGAAACATTATCCGAGCTTTTCAACGCTTTATTAGGCACTCAGCCGCCCCAGCTTATCAAGTTAGACCGAGCCCACAGAGCATTACGGCCTAAGTCCTCGTCCTTGCAGCCCAGAGATGTCATTTGCTGCGTGCATGACTTCCAGACAAAGGAAAGCATCATGTCTAAAGCCAGGGAATTACGCTCCATTGACTTTCATGGCACTCCTGTTCATTTATATCAAGATCTATCTTGGTGGACACTTCAGAAAAGAAGAGTCTTACAACCATTATTGCAACTGCTGAAGGAAAAGAAGACGCCCTATAGATGGGGCTTCCCCTTTGCATTAATAGTTCCGAAAAATGGCAGGTCTTCCATCCTGCGCCAACATGCAGACCTTCCTGATTTTTGTGCTGCTTTGGGCATAGAGATTCCATCCATCACGGACTGGGAATTACCGGATCCACAGCCTGCCCTGGGTCCGATCTGGCAACCAGCCAGACAGAAGAGAAGAAGATCGCCCCCTGCTGGAGGGACCCCATCACGTGAACCACAAGATGATCCTCCATGATTGCTGCATGGACGTCATTTGCTCAATTTATATCTCCTAATGTGTTTTTTATTCGCCGAGAGGCGACGGCCTTATGGTTCTTTGTTTAAGGTCCTATGTTAGTAGAACTGGTTTATTGTTCAATTCTTTGGTTCCTTCAAGTTCTTATAGGCTCTGAAACCTGGCCCATCCAGTCATGCTTCCACTAAGCAGACCAGTAATTTCGCCCTCTCTTTCCAGCTTCTGTTGGTTGGGACGGAGGGATGGCAGTTTGCTGACATTGTCATTACTAGTTGCTACTTACTGATCTGTATCTGGGTGACAGCACCCAATGTTCTGATACTGTACGGTGTATCTGTATTGTCTGTATGGTCTTGTGTCTTCCCCCCTTCCTTTTTGTGTCTTTTTTTTGTGTTTTTTACATTCAGGTCTTCAGAACCTAACCCACAAACGACTGATCGCATTAAAGTGTTTTCATCTATGGCATTGCCCTTGGAAGAGATCTATAGCAGCCGCATAGCAAGTACATTTATCTCATGTTTTGAAAATGATTAAATATGTCTCGCTTAATGTAAAAGGCCTTAACTCTAATGTGAAGAGACGCTTGGCACTTACTGAGTGCAAGTCTCAGAAAGCTGACATAGTTTTTCTACAAGAGACCCACTTTGATCATCAGGGCTCTTTCAAGTTTGCGCAATATTTATTCCCTCGTATATATTCTGCTTCCTCTGGGAAGAAGAGAGCAGGTGTTGCCATTCTCATGTCTGCCGATTGCCCCTTACAGGTGGAAGACGCTATTATTGACCCTGCTGGCAGGTATATTATACTAAAAGCCACACTCAATGGTAGCCCACATGTATTGTGCAATTTATACGCTCCGAATGCTGCTCAAATACCCTTCCTAAATAGGGTGTTTTTGAAATTATGTAAATTGCTCCCAGCTGCATTACTAGTAGGAGGAGATTTTAATCTCTCCTTTTCCGAACGCTTAGATAGATTAACCCTTCAGAATAGACCGCCCACTAGAGACCAATGTCGAAACTCGCGTCTTTTTAGGCGTCTTATTAGAAAATTTGAATTATATGACCTATGGAGAATTAACTACCCCACTGCAAAAACATTTTCTTTCTTCTCACATCCACATAATACGCATTCCCGTATAGATTATTTCTTTGGTAATGTCCCAATTTTAAGGATGCTTGCGGATGCTGACATAGGACCTATATCTTGGTCCGACCACGCCCCAGTTTCAATCAATATTAAAACTTCAGGTTACCACTCTAGAGTTTGCCATTGGCGGCTTAATGAGCCCTTTTTACATCAGCTGCCGCTCAGGCAGGAGCTACGTGAGGGCCTTACAGAATACTTCACCTTAAACCAATCCTCTGGCCCCCCTATATCTATGATATTGGAAGCCCACAAGGCAGTCTTTAGAGGCACTTGTATAGCTATGGGATCTCGATTAAAAAAAGACCGTACTATGCAACAACACATTATCACCTCACAGCTGAAGGACCTAGAGAGATTGCTAGAGTCCCGATGCTCGCGACCTTTGCTTAGACGCATTACCATCCTACGTGCCAGATTGAGGGAGCTAATGTTTTATAAAACTGAGAAAAAATTACTATACTCACGACAAAGATTTTATATGTGGGGGAACAAGCCACATACCCTCTTGGCTCGACAGCTTCGGGACTCTGGCACTATAAATGCTCCAACTGCTATGAGGCGAAGTGATGGTGCAATAGTATATGACCCAGAGGTCATTTCTAACTTATTCCATGACTACTATAAGGCGCTCTACTCTATCCCCCAACAACTCCCATCTGACCCAGGGCGAAGTCGGCTCCTCCTGGATTCCTTTCTTTCTAAATGCAATCTTCCTCGGTTGTCTAGAGAGGTTGCCTCTTTGAATACTCCTATTACTGTAGAGGAATTGCAGGAGGTACTGAAACAACTGCCCAATAATAAAGCCCCTGGGCCAGATGGTCTGCCATACATTTATTATGCAACATTTTCTGACATCCTTTTGCCTCACATGACTCTATTGTTCAACTTTTTTTTACAAGGATCCCCAATACCTAGTTCAATGTCGCATTCCTATATAACTTTAATACCTAAACCAGGTAAAGATCCTTTAGAATGTGGAAATTACAGGCCCATTGCACTTCTCAATTCAGATTTGAAAATCTTCACGAAAACTTTGGCTAACCGGCTTTCTGATTGGTAACCCCAACTGGTCCATAAGGATCAAGTGGGCTTTGTCCGAGACCGACAGGGCGGAGACAATACAAGGCGGACCATTGATCTAATCGACATCACGAATAGACGCAGGGACTCGGCTTTGTTGCTAAGTCTTGACGCGGAAAAAGCGTTTGATCGCTTAGGGTGGCCTTTTATGTTCTCTGCTATGGAGGCCTTTGGTTTGAGAGGCCCTTTCCTTACAGCCCTTCATGTCCTATATGCACAACCCACAGCGACGGTGAAAATGAAACATGCTCATTCCTTACCTTTCCCTATAAAAAATGGTACGCGTCAAGGATGCCCGCTATCCCCTTTACTTTTCGTCCTATGCATAGAACCCTTAGCGGCGGCCATACGTTCTCACCCGGATATTCATGGGATTAAAGTGAATGCAGTTGAATTCAAACTCTCACTATTCGCTGATGATATTTTACTGACACTGACTGACTTGCATATTTCGCTCCCTAACCTTTTTAAATTGCTAGAGACTTATGGTAGACTATCTGGTTATAAAATTAATGCCACAAAAACGGAGGCCCTCCCCCTCAACCTACCTCCTGACAATTTGGCCACCTTGAAATCTAACTTCCACTTTCAATGGACGGAAACGTCACTGAAGTATTTGGGGGTAAATTTAACCCCTACTTATTCCTCGCTATACACTCAAAATTTTCCATCTATGTTCCGAGAACTCAAAGCCTTACTGATTAAATGGATGCCTCTTCCCATCTCCTTATTGGGCCGTATAGCGTCAGTCAAGATGAATATCTTGCCGAAATTACTATATTTGTTTGAAACTCTCCCAATTCCTGTTCCAGAAAAGGAGCTGCGCAATTTTCAGTCATGTATGCTTAAGTTCATCTGGAATGGGAAGAGGCATCGCATAGCTTGCTCAATTTTAATGTCACCTAAAACTCAAGGAGGACTGGCAGTTCCAGATATTAAAAAATATTACTGGGCTACACATCTTAGAAGACTGCCAGCCTGGTCTAACATATATGCGTATTCCAGGTGGATGGAAATAGAGAAGCTGTGGATAGCCCCTGTACACCCGAATTCACTTATTTGGTATTCCCCGCAGCATTCGCTTAGACCTGAGCTACTAGGCCCCATGTCCTTTACCTGTAACATATGGTCGAGATGTAACAAACTGTTTTCTCTAGTGTCAGAAAAATCCTCTATGATCTCCTTTCTGTCTAATCCATTATTTACATTGGGAATGCACACAGCCTTTCTTAAAATATGGTTTCCTAGGAAACTGTTCAGGTTTGCGGATGTTGTAAACTATAGGTCTCTGGGCTTTTTATCATTTGATGAGATACAGTCCCTGCATCAACTGCCGGAGTCCTCTAGGTTTCAATATGTGCAGATATGCCATTTTTTTTCGGATCTCTTCCATTCAATGAAGGTGTCAACCCCTACAACATTTGAGAAACTATGTAAGATGACGGTTTCAACGCGGGGTCTCATCTCAGAAATTTATCTTATCCTATCATCTTCATCTGTTACTCACTCCTATATGACTAAATGGGAAACAATTCTTGGCTACCCTATAGCACATGCAGAATGGAAACAGATTTGGGAACGAGCGGCAAAGTCGTCTTCATGTGTTACATATAGGGAAAACACATATAAAGTGCTTATGTTTTGGTACCATACGCCACAGCTATTAAAACACTTTAGCCGAGATATCTCTGATAGATGTTGGAGATGTATGACAGGTGAGGGGACTCATCTCCATATTTTTTGGGAGTGTCCTGTGATTGAGCCCTTTTGGAGAATGGTGGGGTCG